>NC_140928.1:24629807-24807883 GCF_045865225.1 Trachurus japonicus | reverse complement strand
CCTTAGCTCTAATTGTTGATTTTTTAAAACTAGGAGATACAGAATATTTTATCAGTGCATTAATTACCTCGAGGTACTAGTAAATCAGAAGTCTAGATCGCTCTAGGAGAACAGGGGTAATTGGCAATATGCATTGAGGGGACAGAGTAAAGGAATTGGGACACATCCATCAGGTAAGTTTTAAGTGTGTTTTATTGTTTTGAATTAAAGAAATTAAATAAATAAAATGAATAATATGAAAAAAAATGTTTTACAGTTGTCAACACACACATGGAGATATCGGACCACAGTTTCCAATAAATTCAGTCTCTGAATAAATAACAGTCTCTGTTTTGGGTAGCTCGCCACGACCACTGAGGTCCCTTCTTACCTTACAGAACAGGAGGAATTCCTCAGCAAGAAGAAGTAGTTGTGCAGATCTCAAACCCAGGAATCCATACCAAAGAAAAAGACCCGGCCTATACAGGCCAAAAGAAAGGGTTACTAAATATTACAAGTAAATAAAATATACTTCTTATGTAAATAAATGCATATAAACACATATTTATACATGCTATATTATTACATTGTTTTCTTAATAAATTGTTTTAAACACTTTTTACTGTGCTTTTAAAATGATAACCGAACACTATATAAACATAAACATGCGCCAAAATGGCGGAATATTTCTTTACATTCTATCTCCTCTTTTTCCTTTTTTTTTCTATACCGACGCTCACATTCAGAGAAAATACACCGAGCGGGGGTAATGTACACAACAACAGATATTTAAAAACTATTTTTTTTTAAACACTTATACTCTTGATATTTAATGCCTCACTAATCCATATGTAACTGTAGCAGATTGGCACATTTCTACGGTTTGTTCACCGGACTTTTAGCAAAGTTAAGTTGCATGGCTACTCACCAGAGGCTCAAACTTCACATACACACACACACGCCGGGCACAAGGAAGAATACACGCTCGTCTGTCCAGGTTCCGCTTTTTTTAAGAGACAGGGACATGGGAGTTCAGTAACGTGTAACCTCAAAAATATAATTTAGCGAAATACATGTGGCTAATGACCAGAGCTAGCGCCGTAGCTGCTAATAAACACTCACGTTCTCCTCCGTCTCCGTCACAAAACACACGGTCCGCTTTCCACCCACGGCAAAAGAAAAGGCTTCGCTCTCTGCGCCGACGATAAAAACTTAACTCAGACTTGGAATATCTGACTTTCTTTCACAAAACGGTAAGATCTGCAGCCGAAGCTTAGCATGCAGCCACCTCGAAGACGGTCCGGCAGAAGAGAGAGAGAAAAAACAACAACACGCCTGCACGTACACCCTGACGGCGTCTGATTGGTTACTCCGCTTCACATCACGTGAACTCCTCATGTCACCTGAATCTTTTACACTTCCAGAAAGGCACATTCGCCACACTTGAAATAAACAAAACATTCTTTTTAAAACAGATGTAAATAAACGTGTGTATATTAATCTTTTAAATCTATTTATTGACATATTTATGATTTTAATCATAAATCCTATTTATTTATTTTATGTAAGATTATTTTAAATCAAACTCTATTTATTTATTTGTCACATCTATTTATTTATCATTTATTAATTTATTGATCTAATCAATTAACTGATAGCTGGACTAGGATAAGGGCCTAGTAATCTGGGTTACACCCTCCCCTTCTAAAGGTGTGTATGTCCCATTACACCCACATGACTATGAATTGGCCTTGGGGTTACTTGGAGGATGTCTGCATAGCCAGGGTTCTGGAGTGCATCGGCAAAAGCAAGGTTGAGGCCTTGGAAGAGTGACTGGACTATAGACAGCAAGGGATTTCCGAGTTGACCATACTGTAGTCGTTCAGGTTGTTCTCTACGCCTCTGGGAACGTCTGGGAACACTATCACCCTCACTCTCTCCCACGATGACTGGAGAGGTTCCTCTTCCAGATATCCCAGCTGCGGTTCCCTCATTGGTTCTGTCCAATGACACATCCTCACAAGATTTATTGACAGAGCATCCGTCATCCTTGCTGCTGTCACTGAATGACAGATCTGAGAAAACAGGAAGGCTTTCATCCATAATATTTGGTTCTGAGGGAGACTCCGACATGCTCGGATGAACAGGTAAGGTCTCATCCTCCTGTCTTGAAATGTCAAAGGGGGCGTCCTGAGAGCTTCCAAACAGAGCTCTTCTCACTTTGGGGGGATCAGTTTCTCTGTGCCTTGAGATGACCTCAGCCTCCGGATCAACAACTGCTGAGGTTCCTTTCCATCCAGAACAGCTTGGCTCATTTGAGGTGTCATCCCCGAAAGCTGGAGGTTTCTCTGACTCGGATGGAAATGATCTCCACAGGCACCCACTGTACTGTCCCTCTTTCAGGTTGCACGTCTCTTTTCTCTGTCTTGTTTTTCCATGATTAATGTCTCTGTCTTTTCTTCCAGGTCAACAGGAGCAGGAAGCAACCAGCTGAAGACGAGGTGGGTTGTTTTGTCTCTCCAAGATGTCTCTCCCTTGCAGGTACTGTCTCTGGCCGGGTCACAAGTCTTGTTTCAATGAAGTCAGAGTTCAATGTCTCTCCAGGTAAGTAGTAGTAGTACTCACTGTCTTCTGACTCTGAGTTGTCATCTGCCACCTCAGACTCGGCTGCGGCTTCCATTCTCAACTGTCTCCTTGTTCTAGGTTTGCTGATAGTCTGCTTCGGAGGTTGCTCGGGCTCTGCCACAGGTAAGAACCCACACGGCAGCAAGAGGTCACGGTGTAAGGTGCGAAGTGGTCCATCTTTTCCCTCTGGTTTTGACAGAGTACACAGGTAGGTCACCAGCACGTCTGACCACTATGTGAATGTCTGGTTCCCATTTGTCGGCCAACTGGTGTTTCCCTCTGATCCGAACGTTCCGCACAAGGACTCGATATCCTGCCTCAAGAGTGGACTCGACGACTCTCTTGTCAAACCGTTTGTTTGTTAGCGCTCAGCTGTCTTTGAGGCATTTTCCGTGGCAACTCGGTAGCTTTCCTCTAGGCGGCCCTTTAAGTCATGCACATACTGGGAATGTGACTTGGGTTCACAGCTGGAAGGGAGACCGAACGCCAAATCAACTGGAAGTCGGGGTTGCCTGCCGAACATTAGTTCGTAGGGACTGAATCCGGTCACGTCATTCCGCGTGCAGTTATAGGCGTGCACTAGAGGCTTGACAAATTCTCGCCAGCAAGACTTGTCTTTGTTTTCGAGAGTGCCCAACATCTGGAGGAGGGTCCTATTGAATCTCTCCACTGGATTCCCCTGGGGGTGGTAAGGGGTAGTCCTGACCTTTTGAATGCCAGCGATGGAGCACAGTTCTTTGATGGTGCGAGATTCAAAATCTGGACCCTGGTCACTCAGAAGCTTTTCCGGAAATCCATAATGCACCAGGAAGTTTTCCCATAAGCACTTAGCCACAGTCTGCGCTTTCTGGTTTCGAGTTGGTATCGCGACTGCGTACTTCGTGAAATGGTCTGTCAGTACCAGTATATCTTTTGTGTTGCTCCGATCCGGCTCCACCGATAGAAAATCCATGCAGACCAGCTCCAAGGGCCTGCTGGCCTTGATGTTACACAGAGGAGCTGCTCTTTCGTTTGGAGTCTTTCGGCGCACACAACGTTCACACCTCTTGATCTTCTGCTCTACATATGCGGACATTCTAGGCCAATAGAATCGTGACCTCACGAGGTCGAGGGTCCGCTCTATTCCTAGATGGCCTAGATCATCATGTAGGCCTCTCAGTGCTGTGGCTCTGAGTTCAGTTGGTAGAACAAGCTGGTGTGTGACTCGTCCATGTTCTTGTCGCGTTCTGTACAACACTCCACCTCTCAACTCAAGACGCTTCCATTCTCGGAGCCACAAAACAAGTTCTGGAAGCTCTTGTCTCAAGGTGGGTGAGGGCATGTCTCCAGACTCCTTGTGCTCAATGACCACTCTGAGATCAGGGTCGGCCTGTTGCTTTGCTCTCATCTCCTCTTCAGTCCAAGGACCAATCACAGGGAGTCCATGATCCTCTTCCTGCTGGAAACCACTGGGCAGAGCATCGGAGTGGACGGCGAGAGACTCGACCAGTGCGACTGATGGACATGTGGAATTTTTGTGAGACCACTCAACATCATGCCTCTCACATATGGCCTTCACTGCATCTGGGAGAACAACATCTGGACTCTCCTGATCCTTCAGGTAATGTAGAGTGAACTGTTGGATCCTTTCACGCTCTTTCCTCGACACAGCATCATCCAGGAGCTCCCCATGTGGTCGACGAGAGAGTCCGTCTGCATCCTGATTCTGAGTTCCTGCTCTATACTGGAGCTTGAAGTTGAATGTCGATAGAGCTGATAACCACCTGTAACTCGTGGCGTCCAACTTCGCGGAAGTCAGGATGTAAGTTAGGGGATTACTGTCGGTGACGACAGTGAAGTCGGTACCGTACAAGTAATCACTAAACTTAGCAGTGACAGCCCACTTTAGCGCGAGGAATTCCAATTTGTGAGCAGGGTATTTCGCCTCACTCTTTGTCAAACCTCTGCTTGCGAAAGCGATAGCCCTCATCCGTCCATCTTGTTCTTGATACAAAGCCGCACCAAGCCCTGTCGTGCTCGCGTCAGTGTGAAGGACGTATGGGAGTTTGGGGTCTGCAAATCCCAAGACAGGCGCGGTGGTGAGCTTTTCAATGATCTCCTCAAACGCTCTCTGACATCCCGGGGTCCACCTCTTCCCAAAGGATTCCTTCGGATGGAAGTACAGGTGAGTTTTTTCTTTTCCTTGGATGTGTTTCCTGAGAGGTGGGTACCCTGCTGTGAGGTCATTTAGAGGTTTGGTGATCTTGGAGTAGTTCTTCACAAACCGTCTGTAGTACCCAGAAAAACCCAGAAAGGAGCGCAGCTGTTTGAGGTTCTCAGGTACTGGCCAGGTCTTTAAGGCTTCAATCTTCTGCGGATCTGTCTCAACGCCGTGCTGGGAGACGATATGACCAAGATACTTCACGGAGGTTTGGAAAAACTTACATTTTTCTGATGACAATTTCAAACCATATTCTTTAAGTCGGTTGAGGACCTGTAGTAATCTTGACTCGTGTTGCTCCAAGGTATCCGAGAAGATGATGAGGTCATCGATGAAAACCAGCGCTTCCTTGCGGTTGAGATCGCCTACACACCTCTCCATCAATCGCTGAAACGTACTTGGTGCGTTGGTAACCCCCTGGGGCATTCTATTAAATTCCCAGAAGCCGAGGGGACACACGAACGCCGTCTTCTGTTTATCAGTCTCTTCCATTTCGACTTGGTAATAGCCCGATTTTAAATCGAGGACTGAAAACCACTTGGAGCCAGTCAAAAGAGAGAACACTTCTTCTAAGTTTGGTAGAGCGTAAGCATCCTTTATTGTTTGTGAGTTGAGTTTCCGGAAGTCGATGCATAACCTCACAGAGCCATTTTTCTTCCGCACGACAACAATGGGGGATGCGAAGGGGGACTCGGACTCGCGTATGACACCAGAATCGAGCAGCTCTTGAAGATGTTTCTTAACTGCGTCGACATCGTGTGGATGGATGGGTCTGGGTCGGTGCTTGAAAGGAGTGTTATCGCTCAGCTTGATGTGATGCTTTACTTTGTTGGTATGACCAAAGTCCATGTCGTGCTGAGAAAAAACTTCAGGCATGCTATTGAGCAGCCTTGTGATTCGCTCTTTCCACTCCGGTGGTAATGGGGAATCCCCAAAATCAAACTCCATCTTTTTGGTTTCAGGAGCGGTCAAGTCGGCGGAGGGCTCCTTTCCCATCACCTGTTGAACGGCGTGAATTTCAGCCAACACCGTCCTCGGAGGGATGGTGACGTCATGTTGAGTCTCATTCCTCAGCAGGATTGACATCGAGCAAGGGCGCTTGACAGGTAAGGTGCACAGGGAGCTAGCAACCAGCAATCCGCCAGGAAGGGACGACACAGATGCGGCCTCTACAACTGCCCACTTGTCCTGGTGAGCACCACTCATGTGGACCTGCCCTTCCACAACGGCTGTGCTGCCCGCTGGCACCACTTCGGGGGTGTTACTCCGCGCCTTGATCAGCCCAAGAGCTCCAGTACTTGCCTGCTTTTTCCGTACTTCCAGGATTTTCAAAACCACTCTGTAGCCAGGAAGGAATGACTGAGGGCGACAATCATGCCTTTCAACATAGCTGGAATAGAGGACGTCTAATGAGTTGGTGCCAATGAGGATTTGAGGCACACTGCTCACATCAGGAACAACCAACACCAGCGTAGTAGTGATGCGCGGGCCGGGTTTTTTTCCAACCCGCGGGTCCCGCATCTATGAAGTATTTTGACCCGCCCCAGCCCGCCCCGCACCACCGTATCTATTTTCACAACCCGCCCCGACCCGCCCCGCTGCTATTAAACATCAGACAGCGGCCTTTTTTACTTTGAAAGGGCAGACAGAGGCGCTGTGTTGCCGGTAGCTTGTCAGTGTGGACTGTGGAGCTCATGAGGAGTGAGAGAGTCACAGTGCAGCGTGCAGCAGCCGCGGTGGCCGCCGCCTCTCGTCCTCCCCAGTCCCTGCTCTCTGTGAAACCAACCCCGCTCTGCTGATGCGCCCAGCCGCCGTCTCATCCGGTTCCCTCACACCTCCGCCGGCTTTCCCGTCAACATCAGCGCGGCCCTGATAACACACTCTGGACTTCATCGTCAGTTTTTTTAATGACCCGCCCCGACCCGCACCGCAAATAAAGTAAAGATTTCTTGACCCGCACCGCCCCGCCCCGCGGGCTGACCCGCGGGACCCGCGGGCTACGGGTCAGCCCGCGCATCACTACAGCGTAGGGACTTCAGTCTCTTTTCCCAAAAACTCCTCTGGAAACAACAGGTTGAGTTCTACGTACCCGAGGTAAGGCACGGCCTCTCCATTGGCTCCCTCTACTTGCAGCTCTACATCCAAAAGGTCGTCCAAGGATTTCAAGGAATGATGGGACAGGTGAGTCTGGAAAAAGGACAGCGGGATAGTGGTCACCTGAGATCCCGTATCTAGCAGGCAGTTAACTTTGTGGCCTTCAATAGTGACTTGAGCAGTGCATTTTGTTCCAACCAGCTTGGGCGGCAGTATGGTGGAGGTGGTGTTAGCATTACCACACTTGCTAGCCACTTGCTTTGTTTTTCTAGGGCGTATGGTTGATCTTTTAGTCCCTGTTTGCCCTGCAACAGGGGCTTCTAGTAGTTTAACTGCTGGATGCTAGGGCTGCCATTTTGCTGATCCCATTGCCGTTGTTTTTCTCTAAGCAGCTGTCTCTTTTCCTCAACGAGGAGGGGGTTGGGTTCACTCTCACAGTGGACTGCCAGGTGAGCGTCTCCACCGCAGCGGAAACAGTACCATGGACGGGGCCTATTGTTTGCTGTTGGCCCAGAACTGGACTGTCCGCTCACTCTCTTGTTGGGTGGCTGGTGTCGAGCTGTCATGGAGAAGTCTCTTGAGAATGCAGGCGATGGTATCTGATGACTCTGAACTTGGGGTGGGCTCACCTGTGCTTGAAGAAAGGCAAGCTGATGTTTCAATGCTTTAATCTCTGTTGCTTCTAGGTGGTCGCTCTTTGCTTCCTGAGTTGCTTTCCTCATATCTGCTACTTGTGCTTGAATGTCAGTAATTTGTCTTTTCAATGTGCTGATTTCAGTTGTGTCAGGACAGCTGACTTTGGCTTTACGTGGAGTTGTAGTCTGCATGACAGCAACCTGGGCTTGTATTTTGTTGAGCTGTTTCTTTAAGACGTCAGTATCTGTTACTTCTTTCTCAGGTGTAGCACAACTGTATGCAGCTAACTGTTGTGATGCAGCTCTGAACTTTGGGACAGCAGGACTTGGTTTGTGTAGTCCAAGGTGTTTTTTCATGCGGTTATGTTTACTTGCCTGTCTGTCTTCCTCCGTTCTAATCAGAAGCACCAGTTCAGCAAACGAGGGCGGTGCATTTGTTTTCCGCTCCAGCTGGAGATCAGCGATCAAGCCATCATTCCAGCAGCCACGACAGAACTGCTTCAGGAGGTAGCGGTTTCGTTCACTCTCGGCGATACCACCTCGTCTGACCACTGCACTCAGAGCAACTTGCAAGCGGTTCAGATAGTCAGACGGCTTCTCGTCATTGTTCTGCAGCGTCCCCATAAGCTTAGCCAACAGCTCATCTCCATCCTCTACAGAGCCATAGACTGAATCAAGTAGCTGAAGATACACTGATGGCAAAGCTTGAGGGCTGACATGCTTGATAACATCAGTAGCTGGAGGCAATAAGCTGTCCAAGATCTTGCGTGTTCTGTGCAGGTCAGACATGGAGGGATCTGTCAAGAATAAATCAACATTTGCTCTCCAGGTGTCAAAGTCAAGTTCACTGTTTGGACGAGGAAACTTCCCAGAGAAAGGTCTGAGGCGAAATGAAGAGTGCATGGGAGACATAGCTTCATTAGCTCGCATGACATGTTCAACAACGACCCGTTGTACAGCAGGAGGATTAACATCACTCATGGTAAGTACTGAATGTGTCACTGCAGCACTGTCACCATTACCACTGGCTTTGATGGACTGGGACGCTGGGTGTTGAGTGTTCAAGTTAGCAGCCATGCTAGGCGATGGAGCGGCTGTCAACACAGCAGGCTGCAACTGATCATTCACACTGATAGGTAAAGACGTTACCTGTGGACTCGGAGCAGCGGCCTCGAGCCTTCGCAGAGCTGGTGTTGATGCTGCTCGGGCATCACCTCTCAATCCACGCTGATCACGACTGGGTGAAGGAGATGGTGGGAACACAGCTGGTAAGTTCCTGACTATCTCAGGTGAGACAGATCCAAGCAGGAGAGAGGGCTGTTGCACGACCTGTGATGGCGCTTTAATATTTTCAATCCCCTGAACAGTTGCATCAGATGTGTTCAACTGAGAGTCTTCGACTGGTGCAGTGTCAGCGGGGAGGTTCACAACTTTACCTGCACTCATCTTCATCAGTTCCTCTTGAAGTACACTTTCAAATGACTTCCCACTTTTATCAGCTATGGCTTGCAGTTCCTCAAGATACCCCTTGGTGGCGCTGCTGCTAGCAGTGCTAGTGTAAACACTATCTAAGGAGAGCACCTTAAAGGTAACATTTGCATTAGCTGAGCTCTGATACTCTTTTGGCAATATAGGTCTAAATGTGTGCATTGCAGAGCTATTTGAAAATTCCACAATGGAGCAGAGATGATACTCTGATTTTGGATCATCAATGACTAGTACTCTGCTAATAGACCCATAGCATTTCAGGTGGCTCTCAAGCTCCTCATCTACTTCAGTTTGAGTTAACCCAATAACAATAACTGAGTTACGAACATTTATCTTTTCATCTTTCACTATATCCATTGTACTATATTATTGCTTACCCTTTTACTCGTGTCACTCAATAATACTCCACTTTCTCCTGGCTAGCTCGCCAAGTTTCTGTAACCTGCCTTAGCTCTAATTGTTGATTTTTTAAAACTAGGAGATACAGATATTTTATCAGTGCATTAATTACCTCGTGGACTAGTAAATCAGAAGTCTAGATCGCTCTAGGAGAAAGGGGTATTGGCAATATGCATTGAGTGACAGAGTAAAGAATTGACACAACCATCAGGTAAGTTTTAAGTGTGTTATATTGTTTTGAATAAAGAAATAAAATAAATAAAATGAATAAAAGAAAAAACATGTTTTACAGTGTCAACACACACATGAGATATCGACCACAGTTTCCAATAAATTCAGTCTCTGAATAAATCACAGTCTCTGTTTTGGGTAGCTCGCCACGACCACTGAGGTCCCTTCTACCTTACAGAACAGGAGGAATTCCTCAGCAGAAGAAGTAGTTGTGCAGATCTCAAACCCAGGAATCCATACCAAAGAAAAAGACCCGGCCTATAAAGGCCAAAAGAAAGGGTTACTATATATTCATGTAAATAAAATATACTTCTAAATGTAAATAAATGCATATAAACACATATTTATACATGTATATTATAACATTGTTTCTTAATAATTGTTTTAACCACTTTTTACTGTGCTTTTAAAATGAACCGAACACAATATAAACATAAACATGCGCCAAAATGGCGGAATATTTCTTTACATTCATCTCCTCTCTTTTCCTCTTTTTTCTATACCGCCGCTCACTCTCAGAGAAAATACACCGAGCGGGGGGTAATGTACACAACACAGATATATAAAACTATTTTTTAAACACTATACACATGAATTTAATGCCTCACTAATCCATATTAACATTAGCAGATGCACATTTCAGCTTTGTTCACCGGACTTTTATCAATTAAGTTCAGGCTACTCACCAGAGGCTCAAACTTCACATACACACACACACTCCGGGCACAAGGAAGAATACACGGCTCGTCTGTCCAGGTTCCGCTTTTTTAAGAGACAGGGACATGGGAGTTCAGTAACGTGTAACCTCAAAAATATAATTTAGCGAAATACATGTGGCTAATGACCAGAGCTAGCGCCGTAGCTGCTAATAAACACTCACGTTCTCCTCCGTCTCCGTCACAAAACACACGGTCCGCTTCCAACCCACGGCAAAAGAAAAGGCTTCGCTCTCTGCACCGACGATAAAAACTTAACTCAGACTTGGAATATCTGACTTTCTTTCACAAAACGGTAATATCTGCAGCCGAAGCTTAGCATGCAGCCACCTCGACGACGGTCCGGCAGAGAGAGAGAGAAAAAACAACAACACGCCTGCACGTACACCCTGACGGCGTCTGATTGGTTACTCCGCTTCACATCACGTGAACTCCTCATGTCACCTGAATCTTTTACACTTCCAGAAAGGCACATTCGCCACACTTGAAATAAACAAAACATTCTTTTTAAAACAGATGTAAATAAACGTGTGTATATTAATCTTTTAAATCTATTTATTGACATATTTATGATTTTAATCATAAATCCTATTTATTTATTTTATGTAAGATTATTTTAAATCAAACTCTATTTATTTATTTGTCACATCTATTTATTTATCATTTATTAATTTATTGATCTAATCAATTAACTGATAGCTGGACTAGGATAAGGGCCTAGTAATCTGGGTTACAATAACCAGCACCAGAACCAGCTCGGTGGAAAAGGGGCCACATGGCTAATTACAAACACGTTCTCACAGAAATTGGTCCATGTCTAAATTGACATGTGACTTTGTTGTTCTTTTTTTCTTTTTTTCTTTTTCTTCTTTCTTTTTTTTGCCAGTGATTTAAAGCAACAATACTTGGGGATATGTGGTCTTTTATATATTTGAAAAGAAAATATTGTACTGTAGCCTACTGTAAGATAGTCACTCTCATAGAATTGGCTTCTCTATTTTATAAAATATCTACAACAAATATTAACCGTAGAATCAAATCGTCCTACACTGAATCGATTCGTCTCGAATCGGTCTAATAAAAGGATATCCTTTTGAATCGAATCGTAATCTGTGTATCTCGATGCATATCAAATCGTTTATCACAGAGATATGTGCTAGATAGATAGATAGATAGATAGATAGATAGATAGATAGATAGATAGATAGATAGATAGATAGATAGATAGATAGATAGATAGATAGATAGATAGATAGATAGAAAGAATTTGGTGGACCAGTGAGGCATGGACCAAGGAAGAACTCATCATATTCTGGGTCACATCCAGATCATTTAGTATGAATTTGACTTTTTTATGTTGTTTGACATTGGCTGTGTGTGGGGGTGTGTTCACTGACTGGAATGACAGTCTTGCACCATCACTTGATCCTGCAGTTATAATAGAAAGCACATCAGGACAAGCTACTAAGAGCAGAACGTTGAACATCTGTATGAGATGAGGAACTTCATGGTCCACTGAGGATTTCAACTACAATAAGCTTACAGCACTGCATACTAGATGAGAAGGTGCAGTGTGGGAGTCATTCAGGGTACAATAAGTAACTCACACCCAAACAGAACATCAAATACACTGAAGTCAAAAGGAATCCGATTTATAAAACTGTGCCTGCACAATACAGCCAATGTTCACTATATAAACGACAATCAACTTGGAAATGTGGGTCCATGGATTCACCTCATATCCCACCCTCCATACGCCCAATTTCAACCATAAATGGCCAATGCAAAGCACCTCATCAATGCTGATGGATATAAATGACCTTGATGATTAATGGTTCCTTATGATGAATCATGGCAACGAGTGATAATGTGACAAGGAGGAACTTCTCTGACTCATAGATGGAGGTGCTTGTGGGTTAGGTGGAGGTCATGAGAGACATTCTGTTTGGTGGCTTGTACCGACGTGTGAAACATTTTAGATATATGACGTAACTGATGATGTGTGGAGCCTCGTTTCTCCACGTTACTGCTTTTGAATATGGTTTTGAATTATGAAGCAGGTATGAGACAAGGGATAGTTTAGGTTTATAACACTGATTGTCGGTGACTGGTTATTAGAGATCCAGTTTGACGACACCCAGAATGAGCACAGCAGTGCAACATTGTCACTCATGGTTATTGAATTATGTTTTACAAGCACATACAAATTGATAACTACAATGCTCTGCTTGGGATAAATATACAACCAGGGGATTAGTTAGTATAGTTAGTTTTAATTTAGCATTAGCATTGGGGCCAGGAGATGTTGCTTTAAAGAGGAACTAAGCAGGATTTCTCCCGTGGCTCTGCTACATTTGTACCTTAATTAAAAAGCTCCAGACTCATTTTGATAGTTAACTACATGACTTGTGACTTGTTACGAGTGAGAACGGAGGCTCTCTGTCTTCACCTGGCGTCTCACGGCTGAAAACCAACCTTGCAACATCGGTGTAGTACTTGGCCGCCGCCCCGGTGTCCCAGCTCTCGCCTCTGCACACCACAACACAAACGCACTCCGTAAACCGTAATCTTTTTTTTATGACGGTTAAGCCTACACAAACACACACGCTGTAACATCGTATATATTATGTTACGTTATCCACTGTTTTTTGCCAGCTTCGTTGAAAACAAATGCACATGGGTGAGAGGAGCGTAACCAAAACGGCGGAAAAGCATAGTTTCCCTTTAAAGGGACAACGAGGAGTTTTGGAAAAGCGAAGCGTTTTCACACTACATTTATGAGCCTCCGCGCGCACCGTAAAATTCTTTGACCGGCGCAAGACGGACTCATGTTTTCATTCATCAATAATTAAAGTCAGAGGTTCAAAGAGGTTCACATACCGTCGTAGTTCCGACCATAAACGGCGATTCAGCTGCGTTATTCTCATGACTCGCCACGAAGGAAACGCTGGTCGGCTCGACCAGCATTTCCGCCACCACTAATAATAACAAAATAACGATAGAGACAGAACGATATATTTATCGAAAATGGGCCCATTAACAAGTGTGGGTAGCGGAGATTCATCCACATTAACGTGAGACTTTTTTATAACTGAATAGAAACTCCGCGTTGTCCCTTTAAAGGGGTACTATGCAAGTCTGGTCACTTTTTTTTTCTCTACGGAGCTCCCCCTACAATTTTGGAGTGCATATTTTCACAGGTGTAAAAACTCACCACACCACTCCTCCCTCCCCCCTGGCCATGTGAATTTGTTTTTAACAAAGCCTGTGGGACGTCAATCCATGTAGTGATGGTGGGTAACGTTAACAAGAGATAACAGATTACCTGGGGTGCTTGTGGCGTAGTGTCGTAAAGTAGTCCATGGTTCTTGCGAGACGAGATCTGGGACACTGGGCAGGAGGCACTGATCTTGGTTTTAAGCTAAGAGGCCTTATTCTCCCCATAACAAGTCCTTTTACCATTATAGTTACTCCAAAGCTGTTCAATAAGGGTTGAATGTTGCATAGTTAAAAAAATAAGTTGCACAGAGAACACAAAATAAAACAAGGGTGATTGCATCTACTGACAATTATTCAACTCTTATTAACTCTTATTATACTCTGATATTTCTCACATTTTGCAATCAGAAGTCAGAAAAAAATCAAAAAGGGTCAGATCAAGACATCTCCTCAGCGGAATTTAGAAGCAAAGGTACTCTGAAACTGGCCCCATATAGGTTTTTTTTTATTTAGTCTGTAGACAGGCTTATGCTTCGGTCTAGAATCATATTTACAGACAGTATCTCCCTGGTTTGTAAAGTCTGTCTGTTTCCACACAAGCTCAATGTCACAAAAATGCTTTCACAACTGCAACACCAAGCTGTTGCTGAATGAGAGGGCGTTTTACACCAAAGTATCAACAGTTCCCTGGCTACACTGGAAAAGCTGAAGCCACTGTGGTTCTGTTTCATAAGGGCAAATTAGCATTTAAATGAACTTTGAAAGCAGCTTTTAAGAGAAAAGAGAGGAAGTTGGTGTGCATGTATTCAGACTGATGTGTGCGGATGCTGTTGAGAAAGAAAAAAAAAAACCTCGCCTGGCTGCTCACGTCCCGCTCATCTGTCTCACCCACCGTCAGATGAAAGAGGCTCAGCGGCAGCCGCTATCTGTGCTGACAGCTCCGGTCATGGCCACGCCGTGTTGTACTGCTGGGCCTGGTGGAGCTGCCTCGACCAGCATACATCAAGTTGTCTCCTCAGTCTCTCGTGCGTGTGTGTGTGTGTGTGTGTTGGTGAAACAGGGCGGCTCTTGCTGCACCAACGCTGAACCTCACCAAAGGGTTTCAGAAATGATGTCAGCAGGTGTTTATACAAATAAAGAGATGAGTCGTTTGTGTTCACTTTTTGGTCAGGTTCTATTTGTGCTTGTGCTGTAGGTCTGATTGTAGTCAGATGTTAAAATCGCTTCCATGTGAGGACAGTGTAAATGTGCGTACAGCTGGTTAAAGCTGAGAGGAGCTGTCATTTTTGGGATACTTTAGTAAACAGGAAATTTCCTCTTGGGGATCAATAAAGTATTCTGATTCTGATAAGACAATAATCACCTCTAAGGCAGGAGCGTATCTATGTTCCCCCGCTCTTACCCCCGCAAAAAAGGTTCTATGTTCCCTAGTTACTCAAAATAGGTTCTATGTTCCTCCTTGGGTTCTGCCACGCTTATTAATGGATACTTTTGCTTCTTCTCTCCGTCAGTGTGCTGGTCTAAGCACTGGTGCAATATCCTCTGCGCACCATAAGGCCTCTGTACTCCCTTCTTCGCCTGCTCTCTTCCTTCATACTTGGCCAAAGCAGAGGCCAACTTGATCAGGCTCCTCAAGCCTTACTGCCCGTGGGAGAAGACCAATTTGTGGGCCCACCACAAAGCCAAGACCTCTTTGAGGACGAACCTTGTAGGGCTCGCAACATTTCTTTGTCCCCTGAACTCGGATGGTTACCACATCTCTTGGCGATGCATCACCGCCATCGGTCCAGGAGGACGCCCACTCTTCTGGCCAGCTTCCTTCCTCTGCTGAACACGCAAAGTGCCCGAGGTCGGCTACTGGGCAGCCTCATTGTGGATTAACAAGCTGAGGCTCATTCGCCCTTGGTGGCACTTCCGACCGCCCACCTGTAACTTCCGCTCCACAGCAGGCTGCTAGAACGTCAGGGTCTCTGCATCAGGTCCCACTTTTTATACACAATCCTCATGATTGGAATAAGTTCAGGAATTGATCCCTGAAGGTGGACCATGGTTGGAATAAAGGTTAAGGGGCTTAACTTTTATTCCAACCATGACTGCTTCCATTACCGCTCGCCAGGATCTGGTGGTGGGCTTGAAATGGTACCACAGATGAGTTCCTACTTTGGACCACCCCAGAGACTCTGAACTTTCCACCAGAGGAACAGCAAGCATTGAGCGACCTTATCAGGTCCAGAGGCCTGATCATTAAGCCTGCTGATAAAGGCAGCTCAGTTGTACTGATGGACCAGGCGGATTACGTGTCAGAGGCACTATAATATTATGTACCCCTTTCGGAACCAATGTATCTGGAAACAGCCCGATCTCAAAATACAAATACTTGCTTGGTCAGTCCCCAAACCCGCCCTTGTACTTCTACCTCCTACCGAGGATCCACAAACCAGTGACTAAATGGACAGTGCCCCACCGCGTTCCACCGTGCTGTCTATAGTCTCGGACTGCGACAGTGAGAGCTAAGGGGTGGCGGAGTACCTACACCATTTCTTGACTCTGTTGTCTACACACCACAAAAGCTACGTGAAGGACACCTGGGACTTCCTTTCATGGGTGGCAGACTTACACCTGACCCAACCATGCTTTCTCTTCACCGTGGAGGTTAATAGTTTGTACACGAACATTGAGATCCCGCTGGGTATTCAGTTCATCCGTAACATCATGAACCGTTACCCAGACCCTGCCAGGCCTGATGAAAGGTGGATTTTAACATCTTTGTGCAAACATGCCTCCATCACGGTGGAGCCAGAAAACCATGATACACAAGTCAACTTCCTGGACACTGTGTCTGTGTGGACAGGCTCTAAGTCAAAGACATTTTGGCCAATCACAGGTCTTTTCAAAGACGAGTAATTTTATTGGTCATTCAACTAAAGCAAATGCATGTGCATGTCCATTCAGATGGACGTGTGATATTGGCAAAGTGATTCAGAGATGGCGAGAAGTTGCTGTATGTTTCCTGGACAGATAACAGACTGCTAAACTCATTTTTCCTGTCTAAATGCCACTAAATCAAATGTCTAAGTAACAATGGCAATTTAAAACAATGCTATGATTTTATTTTTTGTTGACATTTGATTATGAATTAATTGTGATTAATGCTGTCTGGAGTGACGTGCCACTGGTTATGTGGATAGATTTTCAATGAAAGTAACTATGAGTTGCTCTGTTGAATGGTGATAATACTTTAGCACTCTGCTAACTAGCCTGAGGCTGTGTTGCTTGTGTTGTGATCGTATATGAGGCATGTGCATGCACCTGGGATTGCTGTAGATAAGACAAATTTGAAAAAGAACCCCATCTCTCCAGAAATATACACGTGCATACTCACTCACACGCCGGCCCCTACCCTCCAAGCCTGCAAAATTCATGCACTTCAGCATATTATTTCAAAGTGATCCAAGAGCCTAAAAGTGACTACATGCTCCAGGGTGAAATATGATGTAGGTCTTTTGCAGGGGAACTGTACAATGTGCAAAAATACTCTACAAAATGGTTTCCTTTCTCCTCCCTGGTGCACTTGTATAATGGAAGAAATGAAAGAAAGAGAAGGCAGTCTGACAAAAGTTTTTTTTTTTTCCCTTTACAACAGGGAATCCAATGAAAGCCGAGGTTATTAAAGAAGCATGTGGTGTCCATATTCTTTCCCTTGTACAATTTACTATCCAGTGGAATATTTATTCCCCATATTGACTGTGGTCCTTATCTATAATGTATAGGTGAATAAATAATCGACCACCTTGCTGGCTGCTGGCGACTTTTTTCTGAAGGGGAAAATAACAGAATAAATCACTGTCTTTGTCTGAGACCTCTTTTTTGTCTCCACTCAGCCCTGTGATTAGACTGACCTGGACCTGAAGGCATCACCCCTGCAGAAGGTGCCATAACTGTTGAGTTCAAGAGACAACTTCACCTGCTTTATGTCTGCACATTTTAATGGTCCCTGGGCAGACAGGGATTAACCCTTTGAGCCCATATGACAAAAGAAAAGAAAATATCTCCTATCTCTTTCCAGTTATTCACTAAATTTCAGGATTATGCTCAATCATAAAAGGTGTTTTTTTTTGTCTTTACTAGCAAAATAAATCTGGTTTATATTTGTCTGTTGTCTTGTCTGATCCTCTCACTGAGGGAACAGGAGACAGAAGTCAGGGTGAGTCATGGCTTATAGTTTTAATAAGCCTTGTTTTGCATTCATTATTTTTTCAGTCTTGAGTGGCTTCTCTGCTGTCACCTCAGCAGCAGACCTGTGGCTCTGACCTGTGGTCTGAAGAATATGTTTCCAAGATAATTTAGCCGGAAGCTGATGGAGAAACGGTGCTCAGCATGAATAGAGATTAAATTTTCTTTTGTGGTTGCAAACATGACACCTGGCCCCGATAACAACACCATAAGAGCAGGGCTACACCTACACACACACACACACACACACACACACACACACACACACACACACACACACACACACACACACACACACACAAAGCTAAACAATAAGACCGAACTGTTACTTTGCAAACACAATCATCTTCTTTTCAAACAGGAGTGACAAGTCTGTTTTTTTCCCCCCTTTTCAAAAACTAAGATGCACATTTAAAACAAAAGAAACATACCAGAATAAGCAAAATGGCAATTTTATATCTGCTGTCCCAGGAAAGATGTTAAGCTATTACCCAAAGTGAAGAAAATGAATCTATAAAGGGGAACAAACATCTATATTCTGTGCAGGTTTAGATGCAGTTGATTTATATTATACAAATCAGGATCCCATAAACTGTATAGGTTTTCCCAGTTTAATATGTCATAGTCTATTGAAATTTGGTGATGATGCTAATTGGAGAGAGATAAGTGTGGCATCACCAGCATGCGGATCATCAAATAATAAGTGATAAGGGAAAAATAATAGAATGAGTCATGTTTTAAGGATTCTAGGACTCAAAAGCAGACAGAAGTTTAGATGCCTTTTTAAGAAGAGACTGATGGGAAGATGAGAAAGGCATAGGGCCACAACGATGGGACAAAAGGAAAGTCCAAAAAGCCAAAGAACAGGCAAAACAGAAAGTCAAGCACATGGATATAAAAGGAAAAAGTGAACAGATGCATGATGAGACTCTTTTTATGTCTTTATTGTGCTGACAAGAGAAATAAAGAAAAACTGGGGAGAGAGCAAGAGGAGACAACATGCAGGAAAGGGCCAGGGGCCAGACCCCAACCTGAGTCTGGCAGTGGTGGCTCCACCAGGCATTCAAACAGGCACTGATTGAGACTAATGTGTCTTTGAAATTCTATGTTTGAATATCATAATGTGGATTTTAAAATACTATAGCCATATTTATAGCACTACTTAAGTTCAATTAATAAAAAAAGGTGTATTCACACTCTCACTTACTAAAACCAATTCAAATTGTTGATTGTTAATACTAACACTAATTCAAATTGACAGTGAAAAACATAAGTAAAAACACAAACTCAAACTAACTCAACTCTAGCTGAAGACCATAAAGTTATCAAGTTACATTGATCACAATATGTGTATTCCTGTGGTGTAACTAGAGACCAATATAAGTGGGTGCATGCAAGATAACTTAATACTGTTATATACAACAACAAAAAATACAATATAATCATACTATTGTATTTCATGTTTAAGAAAAACATAGTGATGCTACCACTAAACAGCAGTCCGGAGTTGTGCAAAGGTACAATGTACTGTCAGCAAAGCAGGGGTTTGACTAAATGTCATATAATGAAAAA
The DNA here is from genome assembly GCF_045865225.1 of Trachurus japonicus. Classification (NCBI taxonomy): domain Eukaryota; kingdom Metazoa; phylum Chordata; class Actinopteri; order Carangiformes; family Carangidae; genus Trachurus; species Trachurus japonicus. Next base: position 24,788,492 of record NC_140928.1, on the reverse strand, counting down.
AATATCACATTATGAATTGTATCACAGTGTCTGAGGAGGTCTAGTCCAGAAAAGCTCTGCTGGGACAACTTGACCTGAGGAGAGTTCTAGTACAAACATTGTGTTGTGGCTTTAAAAAAAAAAAGATAGAAGAAGATAAATAAATAAAAAAATGGACAGACAAAAACAATGATAGGACACATGGTGACTGTTCCATCAGTCTATAAAAAAGACAGAGAAAACTGAGCAAAAACAGCCGCAGGAGGTTTCACAACACTTAATGAGTCCATGTGTCTGAATGAAGACAAAGAGACGGAGGAAAAGGCCTCAGCTGAGGAAGTTGCAGCATCACAAGATCTGCAAAACTAAGCAGCAGTCTGGGCGTGAGGAGGAAGTCGTGCCTGCCGCCTGTTATCTCAGACTGGCCCAGGTCTTATGGGACTAATTAATTAGACTTGTGCGTGTTTTGATACTAGCGGAGACAGAGGGGAGATGGAGGGGAAGACAGGGAGCATAAAGAAAGAAATAAAAAACAGAAGGAAGGGCGAGAGGGATAGATGGGCTGCCTCTAATGACACACAGGCCTCTCTCTCTCTGTTCAAGCTTCTCCCAGTTGTTTCCCTCAAAGGTGTGTGGCACAAGGCAAAGGGAATTACTGATAAAGAGTGGGGGCTGCATTGAGCCACTATGTTGTGGTGCCGGGACATGAGAATAGCTCAGCCAGACCTCCCGCTGCCTACCACACAGTCACCACGAGCACAGTCATTAGCACAACACAGTTATAAATGCATGGGCCACAGAATCACAGTTGGAAAGGAATTTCTAGAAACATTACTTATCCAGGGATCAATTTTGCGTGTGATTAAACACAGTTAACTAATTATAGTGACAGCGTGAGTTATTATTATGCGGAAATGATATCAATTACAATGCAGTAGTGTAAAAACCCTGGCTGTGATTTATCTGGGAGCATTTAGGGGCCAGAAAAGAAAAATGGTATTAGCATATACAAAACATGTTAATGCCTGAACATCCTATTAGAGACTATCAGTCACCATCAGGTTAATGTGGCATGATATTCAGTGGAAAAGAGAAACACTGAAAATGAAAAGTGAAACCAGCACCATTACTGGTAATTTCTTTGGAAGAAAAAAAAAAGATTCATTTGTATTTAAGAAATTCTAAAATAGAAATGAACACCATTAACTGTTGTAGGATGGTAATTCCAGGGTGAATAATTGCTAGGTTAAAGCTTAGCTTTGTCTGTGGTGGCCCCCAGTCAAACACAATCATCGTCATGCTCCATTAACAGAATAACAGGAAGGGCTTCACAGTCACGGCTACAATGATATTTAGGATCATATTATTCTATATTAAGTCTTTGTGAAAATGTGTGTAATTCTTTGGATTCTAAATATGTTCATTAGACTTCAACATTTTCAAGCCCATTAAAACTGCACCGTTGGTTCCTTAAACGTCTCACATACAGATCGGGGTTTGGGGGCAACACAACTGCACTGCAAAGTCTTCTAATGGGAGGTTAATGTGGTCTTTATGGTTATCATTGGAAAATTTGTACTGAAGCTGCTGGGGCCTCTTTTACCTTCGGGGGCCACAAACATTTACCTTGTCATAATTTTGAAAAAGCAATGTGACTATTTAGATTAATTTATCTATTTTTTCAAATTTAAATGTTCATGGTATTTATATTACAATTTTCTGGTGGTTTATTTAAGATTAAGATTAACTTTATTATCCCACAATGTGAAAAATGTGTTCATACAATAGATATGCACATCTATATCATACAAAGTGCCGGAGAGTGCAAAAAACATGGTGCATTGAAAAATGAATAAATAGCACCAAGTAAAAAGTGTTAAAAATGTAAAACGCAAGTCACCTGAACTCTGGTCTTATCTGACCTTATTTAACAGCTTGATTGACACGGGAACAAACAAGTTTTTGAATCTGTTCAGTCTGCAGTGAAGAACTCTAAACCTTCTACAAGACTGTAGCTGCTCATACTCGCCATGCAGGATGTGGTCACAGACAATCTTATTCACTTGTTGCAGAGTGGCCTGTTCATAAATACTCTGACGGAGAAGTATATGTATTTGAAATATAAAATAAAATAATAATCCATATACAATATTGCAGCAGATGACACGATGACAGCAACTACCTCCTCAGCTTGTAAGTGGTGGTAAGTGGTGTTATCTTGTTGTTGCTGTGGGCCAGCAGGTGAAGAGTCTGCCTCTCACTTTTATTTCCTGCTTGGACAAGTTGCATCAGTTCTGTCACCTGACCAGCTTGGCTCATAAAAGCGCTGTCAGTGTCTTCCTGCAGGAAAACACTTGTGTAACTGTGAGATAAAAAACAAAACAAAAAAGTGCCTCATAGAGATTTGGCCTGTTTATGCCTTTAGTTGCCTTTGAATGGCATTGTTCTCTTTTGCAAATAATATTCACTGAATGTCGTCTGCTTTGAATGTGATGAATAATTTAGTTTCTGTTGTTACAGTTCTCTGTGGATGAGTGGCAGAACAATTGCTGGGAGAGGAAGCAAACTTGAAACGCAGGCCCTGAAAGCCTCTCCCAGGAGAGGCAGAGCCGCGTGGCTGCGGTGGCCACACTGTCGCCTGATGACTGCTCACTGTTTACTCTGTTTGCAGCTGGATTAAGAGATGTGGAACCTGTGGGGCACATCAGAGGCACATCCACAGTGTATGTGCCCCTGTGAAGTGTGTGAATGTGAAAGAAAGCTTGAATCTCATAAATGCAGCACTTTGCTTTCTATTCATAAAGAGGAACACACACACACACAAAAAAACAGCAGGGACCTCCAGAACCATTATGCAGAGTTAGTGTATTTCATCTGTCACTAAAGAGGCACAAAATCCACTTCAGGAGGGGGTCATAGTGAATGGATGAATGTCACACAGGAGAGCGGCATTTGATTCCCATGTGACAGTGGGAGATTATATTGTAACCATGACAACAAAGACTTACGTGTTGAAGAAGTTATTTTAACCAAAATCATGATATTTTCCTTAACCTGACCAACCAACTAAGCCATAACCGTTATTAACCGTGACAACTAAAGGTTCTGAATGCATGCTCCTGGGGGGCGTCTATTTTAGGAGACACCCCTATGGGATGTATCAGAGTTACTGTAGAAAAAAAACATGTGGTTATTCAGGTTGGAGTAGTGGTTGAGAAACATTCAGTTGTTCTTGTAACTCAGATGCAAAGATTCTTCCATTTCTTCCTGTAGTATAGGCCTACCGTTGTATCAAAATCTATATCCCTGGGAGCCTGTGAATATTCTCACTTGTAGTTATCTCATGGAAATTTAAATCGAATGCAACTGGACTTGGTTATCCAGTTGCGTTCAATTTAACCCTTACATACTGTTCGGGTCAAATTTGACCCGTTTTGACATTTGACAGCGGAAAAAATACCCTAAACATCATTCTTGTAGGCTGAAATTTTATGACTTTTCCTAAAGTGACCCAAAATACACAAAAATGAAAATATGTTTAAATTGTATACTTTTGAACAGGTGCTACAAATTTTTACACACTGAGGCTGTTTCGGGTCAAATTTGACCCATATCTGTTTAGATGGATTTTAGATCCACCAGTGTGGGTCAAATCAAGGAACATTGTGGTTTTAAGGAGTCTTGAAACTGTGGAACTGTACAGGCCATGTTTGTGTGTATAATTTATGGGACAGTGGTGACAGAAACAGAGTTCAAGGGGGACTTTGACACTGTCACGAGAACTGCCTGTGTTCCCACCACATTTGCCCAGGTTCCCACAGAGACAGACACCTGCTGGTCTTTGAGGGAGCATGGGGAAACCTCGAAACGGTGAAATAGTAAAACAGCATAGTAGTGATCATACAGTATGGTGCACAAATGGAACAGAAGTCATCTGAGGTCAAGGGGTGCCTTGACACAGACACGAGATCTGCACCTGCACCTGCAATGTAATAAAATAATCTATAAAGTAACAAATTTGAATCAATTTGCGTTGGGAGGGTGGTGGTGGTGGGGGGTCATGACATAGAGGTTTTCTGAGTTGCCATTTCAGTGACTGACATCGTGGCAGCAAGACTTGGTACAACAGGCCCTTTATCTGATCTTCCAAAAGGAGGAGGTTGATAGTGATTTGGTGGAGGATGTGCCAGAGCAGGAAGACAATGCCAAAGAAAACCATATTATATATAAAGCAGGGAGAGTGCTTTTTTTTTTTATAATACGCATTTCATTATTTATTTATTTTGTGTTCTAAGTGGTAAATGTTGAATTAATAATGATAATTATGATTTCTTATGATATAGCATTTAGCTTTTAACAATAGCACCTAATGGTTGCAATGGTTAAACATGGTCATATTATGAATTCCGACAGTTCCACAAAGTTCATGCCATTTTAAAATTCAATGAAATATATTTAAATCATTGTGGCTTTTATGTGTTTATGTCTTATGTAGAACAGGATGTAATACTGTGTAATAGTAGAAGTTTTTCTCCAAAAACGAGTGTTGTAAAACTTAAAAAATGCACTCTCCCTGCTCTCTGAATTTTTTTTTTAACACTTAATCATACATTAATTTGTGTGTCATAGGCTATTTAAACATTCTAAATAGATCTGTAGTTTAAGATTCAATATAGATACTTACTATGAGGGAATTCTTGGTCCAGGTCAAAATTGACCCGAACCATACTGTGAAGGTATCAAATTTGAACAGTATGTAAGGGTTAAATTTCCTTGAGATATATCCCTGGGAAAATCATAAAAAGCCTTTTTTAAGCAGCTTGTTTCTCTTTGACTAGACTCGTCACCACCTTTTGTTTCGCCTTAAAAAAGAGAGAGATAAAAAAATAAAATAAAATCCATATTGTAATTAAACCTATCTCACATCTTCCTTTCTTCATTGAAAAGTGTCACACTACAAAAGACGAAGATGCCCTGAAGGCCACTGACTGTGACTGTAAGAAAAGTGTAGTCTGTGTAGCATCACACTTTAAAGTCAAACAGTATTTTAAACCAAAGATTTGACAACAAACAAAAATGTTCTGAACAAGCCAAGAAACTTCACTCCTGTCATTCTAACAACTCTTCTGTGTCTTTTCCTTTGTTACTGCAGGTTTCACGTTATTGCATGTCCTACAGTATACAGGTGTGGATTGTGTAGTCTATATCACTGTGTGTCTCCTACAGAGATTAAAAAAACAGCTATAAAATGATTGATGATTGGATCAAACCCTGGTTACTCTGTGCCTCATACAACACATTCTTCTTCACAGTGAGATTCTTCAGTGTTACGGTGCTCCTACTCCTGTCAGCAGCATTTCTCTTGAACTCACTTTTCCTCCAGCCTGTGTCCTATGGACTTATTGTATCAGCTAGATTTTTTTTTCTTATTTGATTAATACAATGGTGACTTCTTACTGGCACCACCACTGACAGCAGCATCACCTTCAGCATGGTGAAGAGAATGAACAGAAAAAAGCTCTAAGACTCAAAGCATGAACTTTTATAGTCAGATTCCAAAAGATAACTAACATGTTGCAGCTTTGATATCTATTACCCTAATTACAGGTGTGCCAGTCGGTAAATCACTATAGACCCAACTTGCTGCAAAACAAATGTGCAGAAAATGCACAACATATCAACATTTGATTATAATAAATAGAAGAAGCAGTCACATGTTCTCTCTGAGTTGCGACTACCGTTTAAAGGCCATATATAATAATACTAACTTACACAATGCACCCAAGCAGAGGGAAGTGGCGTCATCTGGATGTGATCACTAGACCTCATATAAAGAAATGCCAAACATTCACAAAGAGAACCAATTTTACCACAAACAACTTGTCCATCCATGAGGCTATCACACAAGTACACACTAATCTCACACACTTGACCTCCAGCTCACAGGGACCAACACAATCTAACGATCTGACCCCGAGAAAGGAAAACAAAGTTTAAAAAGAAACACACAGGCAACATTCAGCTGAAGCAAAGACTCTGGAGGTTGGGGTTAAAAGATACAATCAAGAATAAAGATTGTATCATGACTGACTTTCACTTTTGGGAACATACTTCAAAGAACTGTTGAACTAAATGGCCTCAGACAGTCATCCGTATGGAGGTGACAGGTGAGTTTATGGTGTGTTATGACTCAGTTTGCTGACAATCACTGCTCCTTCCATCAATCTTGATTGAACCTCAGCTGTCAGGTACTGTCACCCTGCCTATGCTAACTGAGAATGACAGGTGACCCTTACGAAAGAAAAATATATTGCAATATATTAGAAAATATCATGTGATATATTAGGCAATATATTCCCATATATGGGATTTAATTTTTATATTTTCCAATATATTGCAATATATGCATGGATCATATATGTGTATATATTGAGAAATATATTGAAATAAAGACCAAAAAGGCACTATATTTTTAAATATTTTATATATTTATATATATATGCATGGATCATATATGTGTATATATTGAAAAATATATTGAAATCAAGGCCAAAAAGGCACTATATTTTTTTAATGTTTTATATATTTTCATATATATGCATGGATCATATATGTGTATATATTGAAAAATATATTGAGATCAAGGCCAAAAAGGCACTATATTTTTTAAATGTTTATATTTTATACAACATACACACACACACACACACACACACACACACACACACACACACACACACACACACACATATATATATATATATATATATATATATATATATATATGTGTGTAAAACATTTAAAAAATATAGTATATAGTAGAGTAGAGTAGAGTAGAGAATACTTTATTCATCCCGAGGAGGGAAATTCATATTAGTGTAGTAGCTCACACGACAATGACACAAAAAAGAAAGAAAGATGGAGCAGGGTCGCCGGATGGAGCAGGGCCGCCGGATGGAGCAGGAACCGCCGGGTGGAGCAGGAACCGCCGGGTGGAGCAGGAACCGCCGGATGGAGCAGGAACCGTCGGGTGGAGCAGGAACCGCTGGGAACCGCCGGATGGAGCAGGAACCGCCGGGTGGAGCAGGACCGATGGTGAAGAGGCAGCTGGGTGGATCAGGATCATTGGTGGAGGGGCCAAATCATGTTGTTTATCTGCCCCACTACTACATTCCTCCATCTTGCAGCAAGGAGAGAGGAGCCGTCCACCACCGCTGCTTTCCTGGTCAGTCAAGGTGCCATGAAGTGGATGATCCAGGCCGTCCAGAATGGCCTCCTCCTTCTTCAGTGCTCTAGTGCCTCAGGATGTTTAGTCTGTATCCTAGCAACAACTTCATGGAGAATTTCAGATGGAACTTAAGCAGTTGCCATTGGGTGGGATGTACACAAGTGTTGTTATGATTCGAAAAAATAAAATAAATGTCTACTTTCTGAGTCTTCACCAATATCTCCAGCTCTTCATCACTCTTGTTGGGCAGAGAGTTGATATTTCCAATGATGACTGACCTCAGAAAGGACTGATAGGACATCTCCACCTCCAAGCCTTTAACTTTGCACCAGCAGCAGCACAACAACCACCACAAAAGCACCTCTTCAGATCATCTGAGGACAGGATGGTGGTGTCCTCCAGATCTGTCCATTTTCAATGAAAGAAGCTCATCTCTGAAGAATCTCTTCTCCCCAGAGAAGCATCCATCAGTAGATAACAAAAAACACAACAAAAATAAAGCAAATGTTGAGTAAAAACTCAAAAACTCAGAGCTACCAGACTTTGCTGCTCCCAGTTGAAGCGCATGTTCAGTATATGTGTATATTTATAACCCCCCCCCCCCTGTAACAAGTTAAGTAATTTATCTAACATCACAATTAGTCCGAAGCTGAAGGTAAAAATTCAATTAAAGTAAATATCCTGCATAGTTCTCCTCCTCTGTGTCCTCTGATCAGAGCGGTGACCCTAGCAACGGTGTGTTTTACTTAGCAATGGTCTGTGAACCGATTGCAGGTCAGGAATTATTTTTTTTATTAGATATAAAAATAAAAAATAAAATGTTACCACAATGAAACAAAATCCATTGGCTGTCTCATCGTGAGCATTTGAACATGATTGGTTGATCTGACTGACATAATGGCTCTTGGCCAATGACAGCTGTGCGCGCCTTTCCGGCGCCAAATTTGAAAATAACCGTTACTGCTGCTGTGAAACGGGAACCGCCACGACGCACTTCAGTCGTTCAAGAATGACCAGTCATGTGGATTATTTTTACGATACGGATAAATGGACAAACAGTCGGCTGGAACCTGGTCCTAGCGAGAGCTTGAGTGAATTTAAATCCTGCAAAAAATACCAGGTAAGATATTTCTCTGTTATTATTGTGGCGTTGTTGGTGTCAGGGATTCAAACGAGGCAGGCTCTGGTGAGAGGGAGGGGGGCTGTGTAACGTTAACGGATGTGAAGTCCTGGACATGTCTCGACATGTCACCATGGAGGTTTTTTTTTTCTTATTCTCCTTGTTCTAACCAACGGTGAGGAGGATGTTTCAGCCGGTACATGGCTTCATTAACGTGTTACAGAGAAAAGGGTTAGAAAGAAAAGAGAGAAAAGCTAATCGCCATTAGCACATGAGCTATCCGGCTTTCAACCCCGTAGTAGCATTCTAGCAAGCGGCTAACTGGTAGCGTTAGCGGCTAACTGGTAGCATTAGCCACCGGTGTAGGCACCAAATGTGGAGGCTCCGGGCTGCCAAAACCGCCCTGACTAATCTGATGTTTGTTAAATCTACAAAACGAATTACCGAACAAACACCACCACTTCTGTGTGCACGCCTCTGCAACTAGTCATGGCTATCGTAGCCGTTAGCTTAGCTGCTGCTGACAGCTAACAGCAGCAGCTAAGCTAACACCAGGACGTCAGCTGTTAAAACCCTCCCGTTGTCGGACACAACATGAAACTACTCCAATTAGCTCAGTCATGTTGTAACAAAGATATCTGCTGGAAAAAATATTTTTTTCATGGGCTGTTTATTGAGTTATTTAAGACACTGTTTTGAACACTGTGTAAACATAAGTGAAAGTGGTTCCCAAACGGGGGGGGGGGCGGTAAACCGGCTTCGGAATGTGTTTTATTTTGAAAATTAACCGGATTCTTCCGCTGTTTCTTTGTGCGACTTCCTGCCCGGCTTGACAGGCTCGCATGGCCGCGGCTCGCGCGCCGCGCCGCTGCTGCTGTGAACCGGAGCGACGTGGCTCCGGTGTGACACAGTCGTTAACATCAAAGGGCTCCGCTTCTCGCTGCTTCGCGGCTACTCGCGGCGCGCGCGTGTGTGTGTGTGAGAACCACTGCTTTAGAAAACGCACTCTGCTGCAGAAGAAAACAACATGAACTCTGCTAGTAACAGAAACTACTGGAGATGAGACACTACACTGACTGTGGCCTCTTAGCATGGTTACTAATACTCACTCCTGTTAATAAAAGTAAAGTATCACTGATATTAGTGTATACTCGGCTGATGAAGTATTAGTCATCCAGCTGAAAATGATATAGCCTGCAAATAAGCCATCATTAGTGAATCCAGTTTATACACACAGGTGTAATAAGTTCAATTCACCCTTCATAGGTTGGACAAAATAATAGAAACTTTAAAGTCAAAGATATGTGGCAGTAATTTTCATTAGGATATTAGTTCTAAATATAGTGTTATTTGAGTAATAATAATCAGGATCAGCCGCAAAATAAAATAAAAAAAAATCATTCTATCCTTAATACTGTGACACAGCTAAAGATATTTTTGTCCTTGATTAATTAATGTTTTACTCTGTTTCTAATTGACTGAATACTCTTTGTTATGTCAATCTGTATTTTACACAGCCAAGGACCCACAGCAGTGCTCTACCCATGAGATCATCGTGCTGGAGAACCCGAAGTGACAATAGAGCAAAAGATGATGGGGTACAGACTTCAACATGCAAACAGGTAGGCAAACAGACCAAGAATTATGGCAAATGCATTTTGCTTCTTAAATTTTTTCATTAAACCTAGTTCAGATTAATTTCAGTTCAAGTTTTTAAAGTGATAGTTCACCCAAAATTGAAATTGCACTCATTATCTACTCACCCTCATGTCGACTAAGGGCTGGGAGGAGTTTCAGAGTCCTCAGTGGCTTCTCTCTTACAGGGGGTCTCGACGTAGCAGTGCATGTCCATATAACGGTTGCAAATGGATACCAACTGTCTTCATAACAAAAAGACACACCAAAAAACATCCAAATACCTCCATGCTGCTCGTATGTAATGTTCGTCTTGTATTGAAGCCCCGAAATGCGAAATTGTCCCAAAAACAATGAAATAAGTCAATTTTTCGAGCTTCTCGAAGCTCTTCTTCCCGGTTCGTCATATTTGGACGAACCAGGGTCTGTTCTCTTCCCGGTTCGTCCAAATATGACGAACCGGAAAGAAGAGCTTCGAGAAGCTTTGAGAAGCTTCCGCTACAAAACAAGCTTGAAAAATTGACTTATTCAATTTTTTCCGGGACAATTTCGCATTTCGGGGCTTCAATACAAGACGGACATTACATATACATACGAGCAGCATGGAGGTATTTGGATGTTTTTTGGTGTGTCTTTTTGTTACCAAGACAGTTGGTATCCATTTGCAACCGTTATATTGACATGCACTGCTACGTCGAGACCCCCTGTAACTCAGAGAAGCCACGGAGGACTCTGAAACTTCTCCCAGCCCTTAGTCGACATGAGGGTGAGTAGATAATGAGTGAAATTTCAATCTTGGGTGAACTATCGCTTTAAATGTATAGCACCATCCCATACAGAAGTAATTGAAATTTCCACAGGACTGATGCTGGCTAGCCTCGCATCACCAGGCTCTTCAGACAAGCGAAGAGCCTGGTGTCAGTTACCTCCCAATTAGTCTGCATTCTGGTTCCTGTCTGTAGCTGATACCGAAATCACCAAATTCACCAAAATAAAAGTATTCACCAACATAAAACTTATAAAATAACAGGGTACCCGCGGGGTCTTAAAAACTTGAAAAAGTCTTAAATTTGATAACTATAAATTAAGGCCTTGAAAAGGTCTTAAATTTAGTTTACAAGTCTTAAATTTCATTCTCAAAGGTCTAGGGGTGTAACGGTACATGTATTTGTATTGAACCGATTCGGTACGGGGCGTTCGGTTCAGCACAGCGCTGTGAACGAGTGAGTTTCGGTACAGAAGTTGTGTGTGTTTACAGTCCGCCTGCAGCTACACGTGCAGCCCGTTTACGTCGTGGCTATCGCTAATGCTACTGCTAATGCTACCGCTAGCGAGAAAACAGAGGCTTGAAGACCCTCCTGCTTTTGGGAGGAATGGAGGTGGAGGTGGAGGTGGGGGGGCTGTGGCTCCTATCTCCTCTCTGTCTGTCTGCCTGTCCGTCTGTCTGTCTGTCTGTCTCTCTCTCTGTGTCTGTGTTGCGCACAAGCTCCAGTACATGTGGATCTGCTGCAGATGCGCCCAGAGCAGGCGCACGTCGCTGCTGTGTTGACACTACGCACTGTGCCTCGTGATGACCCGCGTTATTCATTCATTTATTTATTTATTTGCGGCCGAACGGTTGCATCGTCAGGCAGCCGTTGTGGCATTTGCCCACATTGCCCTATGGTCAGTCCGTCACTGGCTCGAACTGTTAGTGCGGCACTTTACATGTAAAAAAAAAAAAAAAAAAAAATCATTCTAAGGCTGTATGTTTTGTTATTTTGAGAATAATTTATTGAACTTATTAGGCAGCACTTTACTAGCCAGGCTAGCGCCGCCTACTGGTTCCGGCAAATTTCATTTGCCTCAACAATGTAGTCAGGACACTAGCAATGCGTTTCGGTTTGCTCCGTCCGCCAGAGCGGACGGACCAATCAGCGAACAGACGGGTAAGTGAAGGCGATGACGTTGAACTCAAGCGCTCAAGCTAACCTATGAGCTTAACCGGTGTATAGCACACGTGACCACCAAGCAGCAGCGATTAGTTGAAGCAAATGTAAGCAACCGCCTCCCGGAAGCAAACGAATCCCTATGGCTCGTGTTCAGACGCTTTTTGAAATGTAATGAAATAAGCGGCTGATGCATCAGGCTAGCACTTTACAACAGTAGCCTTTTATATTTTTTTCATATTTTGTATAATGGCTTGGTTTAGTTTAATAAGTTTATTTGTATCAGGGACAGAATGTACCTACAACATAGCATTAGTAGGTGAGTAAAATAATTACATTTGACTAAAACATGTAAATTTGGTTTAGAAAAATTCCTAATAAACAACAAGCAAATTTATGTTTTGCATTTTGTTCTCTTACCGAAAATGAACCGAACCGAGACCTCAAAACCGAGGTGCGTACCGAACCGTGATTTATGTGTATCGTTACACCCCTACAAAGGTCTTATTTTTTATCTATCTGCATGATACATCGCAACAACATAACTGTATCTACTTGCAAAAAATCATGAAATGCTGCGTTGGCAAACGTAAAATGACTGTTGCGAGGTTGGTCTTAAATTTCATTAGATGTGGTCTTAAAAAGGTCTTAAAAAGTCTTAAATTTGAGTTGCAAAATTCTGGGGGTACCCTGAATAAACATTAACTTGTAATACAATAAAAGCAAAATGTCAATTTAATGGCTCGGGGACTTTCTTGTAAATTATATTCCTTAAATTAAAGAGTTTTACCGCATTTTATTAGCTTGGTGCTTTTATTTTGAAGGAAAGGTCTGTCTCTCTCGCCCTGGATCCGTTTCCTACCAAAACAGCGGGTCAACGGCCCCAGACTAGATGCTGGCTGACTGAGTGATAGAGTTGAGGGAAATCATTGACTATACAGCTGAATACCGACTGAATACTAACATTAAACTAGTGGTCTATTATCTTGTTTTTACTGGTGTGGAGTCTGGACTCCAGTAGGGATAGGCATTTCAAGCGAAAGTATTTGATAATCGCGGAGTACTAATCGATTGACTCTTTGACACCCCCTCCAAACCCCCTGTGAATGATCTGATGTTTGATGTTAGGTTGAACATTAGAATGAAGCAAAGGACGTCAGAGCATTTTATACAGATAATTTAAATAATATTTAAAAAATCTCTTTTTTTTTCTCTCTTTTTCCCTAGATGCACCAAGGAGCCAGCTGATTACTACCAATTGGAGGGTGGACATCTCTTCATCTGCTACATACATACATCTGCTTTATCTGCTACATCAATTTTCTTTTGGCTATTTATTTCTTTTCCACAGTTCCAAAAGTATATGTATTGTCTGTTCAATGGCATTCTTTAAAAATGTTGCACTGTTCAGAAATGTAGAGTCAGTCACATTTCCTTTGTCTGACCATATGCCAGGCCTGTTGGCAGGGTTCTTACGGATCCTTAAAAAGTCTTAAAAGGCATTGAATTCATTAATCTAAAAACAAGGCCTTAATTGGCATTAAAATGTCTTAAATCAATTTTTCAAAAGTCTTAAAAATGTTAACACTTGGTAAGTGGTATTTTATGGTGGCCGTCAACGCTAAATTTCTCACAGCCACCAGATTCCGAGTCAGTGGTGGTTTTTTTTTTTTTTTTTCGGACTTTTTATGCATTTATTTTGAAAGGACAGCTGGAAAGAGACACAATCCAATGTTCATGTAGCAGTCACTTTACCTTGGATCACATAGGAAAGTGGGTAAAATTGTCCCTAACCTTATGTAATTGATGTGAGGTGTTTCTTTTTTTTCTGCATTTGTGTTTATTATGAAGTTGGTCTTAAATTTAATTTCAAGTGGTTTTAAAAAAAAAGTCTTAAATTTAACTTGGCTTAAGCTGTAGGAACCCTGGTTGGGGTTTTAATAGGCCTGTATAGCTCCCAACCTCAAACTGGGTTCAGTATCTGTGCCTGATTAAAAGAAAATAAAGGTTGCTTTTGATAAATTACCCAGTCTGTGTTAATATGTGGTATAAAGGTTTGTGCACATATTGCAGTTTGCATATTTAAGTATTCATCCACAATATATTGAACACATATGTCATGTTTTTGTTTCCATATAATTTTCCATATATTAAATATATTCCACAATATATTGAACACATAGCCATACATATATTTCATGTATAATTTTACATATATTTAAAATATATTCTACCATATATTGAACATACATGTGACACTATATCTTTTCATATATTATCAATACATTTTATCATATAAATCTGAATACATTATGGTGGATATTTATAAATATAAAATTGCATATATTTTGGGATATATAAACCCATATATTATATATTCAGGTTTAATATATTTCAATATATTGAAAGGGGCAGTTTTTTGTATATTTTGCAATATATTGCAATATATTACAATATATTACATCAATATATAATATGTTGTATAATATATGTGTCATCAATATATTTTTCCATATATTGCAATATATAATGTATTGTATAATATATGTGTCATCAATATATTTTTCCATATATTTACAATATATAATATATTGGAAAATGTAATGGAAGAATAATATATTACAATATATTACAATATATTGCAAGTAATATATTGGTAAATATATTTTTCTTTCGTAAGGGGACAGTGGGTGTGGAGTCTCTTTCTCCTCTGAGAGTAATTTTTTTTGTGCTGCCAGGTTGCATTTATCTAATGTTGCAAATCACTGAACGAAGGCGACATAGGCCAATTTGCTTTTTTTTTTCTTCAGTTTTTCCACAATTGTTTACCCAGTTTTTGCATCATTGGTTCATCTTCTTTCTGGCCTGGCCACAGCACTGCATTTTGATCACCAATGAGGAAAAAAAAAATCTTCTGGAGTGATGGATCCAAAAGCAAAAAGTATCCCCTGGTGCGTGGAGGAGAAGCATGTGTGGTAGGGGATGGTGGTATGCGATACTTCATACCAGATTATAGGAAAGCTGAAGATAACAACCTCAGTTGGCAGGTTGATGTCAAAACCCACTGCTGGCTGACGCTATTAATGTTACAGACACTGGGTTTTGGTCACAAGAAAGAGGTCTGTATTCTATGTTTATGAAGTTGGTATAAAATGTCTTGAATATGTTGAATTTTTTTTTGGACAACACAACATTAAACCATCAAAGTATCAAGGTCAGTTGTTGTTAGTACTCTACGCCAATATACACTTTCATTCTGTTGTGCTCTTCAAACATTCTGTGTCTCCTGCAAGTATGTATGTCTGGATTTCAGCTGTCTGAAGGTCTTGTTTACCACCACCATGTTCACAATAGTGGTCTCCTGCTGTATTGTGGGCAGCCAGTGAGAGGTCAAAACAGACTCCATTCGTATCATTAGCGCAGTTTTGGCACATTCTAGGAAAAATGTGAACCTTCCTTTACAGATAAATAGACAGAAATGGCTTCAGCAAATCAGGAATGAAAAGTAGTTTGTTTTGTTACATAATTATATTTGGCCTTTAAAGGGATATTTCAACATTTTGGCAAATTGACCCGGTGCAAGCTATTTTTTAGGTCTGCCGGGCAGAGATGCAAGCTGCTCAGCCACAGAGGCTAATGGTATTTCCAGGCTTTCCCTCAAAACTCATCAAATACACAATCCAACAACTGCAAAACGCTCTCGTGGACAAGTTGTGACCTGTACGTTCACCATGTTATGAGATAATAACGGAATGTTACGAGACAGAGTTGTTTTCGAGGTACATGGAAAGGCAGTGTTGTGCAGATCGGCGGCTTTGCCTTTACCCATGTATTTGCTTGCAACTCAACTCAGAGACACCCTCGAAAATGAGGAATTGATTTCACATCAGGGATCTGTTGAGAAATCAGTTAATGTTTCTAGAGTTTAGTGTGTGATTACTAGTAGATCCTTAAAGGTTGTGGACCAGTGACAGTTTGGTGTATGTTTAGGACAAGATGATCGCTTGGCTAAAGTACTTGAATGAAAGGTGGATGAACTTTGTTATCAAGGTTATAATAATATGAGGTTTAAACAACCACTAGAGGTCACATAACAACAAAATGTAAAGAGTCATGAACAGACACTTGTTACAGAAGAAAAACTTACAATTCACATATCATCTCTACTAACTCAATCACATAAACTTAATTAGTGCACTGCTTCAGGTTGGTAAATGAGAGAAAAAAACAGATTTGCTGTTGCTGTTTGTACTTTAAATTCAGCCCATAAACACAAACATAAAAGCAGTGTTGACTCAGGGGAGAACTGAAACTGTTTCTCTGCTCTTGGCATGCTCCACTTAGAGCAAAATAAATTTGAGCCATGCTTTCTGTCACTAATTCATTAAAAAGACACAACGGTTTCTTGAATCATGTGTGTAGGAAGTGTCTGTGAGATTAATTAGTTTTGCTGAAAACTGTGGATCTCACCTAACCATTGTGCATGCACTTTTACAGTACTGCAAGACAATCCCTTGCTTCAGCTCCTCCCATCCATCACAACAACTGTGACGTGCAACACCAGTCGCACTTTACTCTGAACAGCACAATGAATACTTCTTCTTCTTCAAAACGTGATTCTGAGTTGTGAACACCATATTTACAGGACTATCCCCTTCAAATTTGAAAGAAACATTATTTGGATGAACATTAATGGTCAGCCCTCAGAAGTTACGCAAACCTTTTTAGCCATAGGCACAGCAATTTTGACAAACTTTCACACAAATATTGAACATTTTAGTCCCTGTGACTACATCTAATACCATGTCCAACTAACAATAACCCTCCCTTTTGTGGACACCTCCCCTGTTTCCACTCACCATTCAAATTATAATAAAATAATCAAATAAAATGAAATCAATTAAAACACCTCTTCATTGTGGTGATTATTGTGTGATTGTATTGTTCTTTTTTTGTGACAGAGAGAGAGACTGTATCAGGAGAAACCTAAACAAAGGTGGAATAATAAATGAAAATGTTCATTTGCTGAATCATGTTCAAAATTCATTTGCAAATCAGAACATGTTTCACGTCTGGGTGTTTTGCTGAAATTAATAACCTCAGCCCAGACACAGCCTCTGCAAAGCTGCATTCATAATAGCACAACCTGTCTCAGTGTGGTTGTTTATCACAGCAGCAGTTTACTCAAATTTGACCAAAAGATCATAATAGACTAAACCAAGATTTAAATAATTTTGACAAATCATCTTTTGACAATTAAAAGATCCAGAGGTTTGGGTCAAATAAATATAAACAGGATGACTACTTTGATTTTTATACGGGATATTCGGGCAGATGTTTCACAACCCCTCCCTCTGGCTGCGATGCACTGGAAAAACAATAATGTTTACCCTCTAGTCACCATGACCTTTGTGCCCAAAAGTGTCAATGCAGCATTTTTTACACTTTAGAGTGGTAGTTTCTTTTTTCTCTCATTAGAAATACAAGTCATTTATTTGTAGGCATCAGATATTTTTTGGTAACTCTAAAGGCCAAATGACCACACCCCTAAAATAACAAAGTTCCTGGCAATGTTTAGCATCACTTTAGTCTGTCCCAGAAATAATAGCAAATGACCCACTATGCATGTCAGCCCATTATATACGGTAACCCTGCTGTATAGGTCTACAGTATCTGCAGTGCATACTGATGCAGGGCCTGTTGTGATTGACAGCATGGAAAGACCTGTCATCTCCTAAACGCTGCTCTGTGAGCACTTGCACTCAGACTCTCTCCTGGCAGAGTGTCCATGCCAATGTCAAACTCATTAAGGAGACATGTTGATGGTCACCTCTGACTGAAACTGATACCTTTGTTGTGCAGACAGCCTCACATTCAGTCGGCCAGACTAACCGACTTCACCCCAAGGACAGTCAGTAAGTGGAGAGGGGCAGCAGAGACCTGGCTTTGTCTGAGCTTTCTCTCCTCTTTCACACTAAACTGTAATCTCATCTCTGCTGATAACAAAACAGACGGGCACACACACGTACACACACACATATGACCTCCACCCACTGAAAAAGGAAATGACCTGATGACCTGCTGATATGGAGATGACCTTGAATTATTAATTTGTGTCTTTTCAGAGGACAGGCACAGCAGGACGCTGATCAATACTGCAGTGTTTTCTGACTGACTGGACCTAACTGGACTGTATGTGGGTGACCACTGGGTCAGAGTGATCTCCTAATGAGAGTTGACCTGTAAACCTTTAAAGGGATAGTTCACCCAAAATTCAAATTTCACTCATTATCTACTCACCCTCATGTCGACTAAGGGCTGGGAGAATTTTCAGAGTCCTCCGTGCCTTCTCTAAGTTACGGTGGGGTTCGTGCAGCAGTATTTGTCCATATAATGGTTGTCAATGGATACCAACTTTCTTTGTCCAAAAAGACACACCAAAAAACATCCAAATACCTTCATACTGCTCGTCTGTAATGTCCCTCTTGTATTGAAGCCCCGACATGAGAAATTGTACCGCCGGTCAGTGCAAATCACGCAAGATTTGCACTGACACAGGAAGAGCAGTGAACTGAGACACTGGGAGCTTCCGCTACAAACAAGCTTAAAATATAGACTTATTTAATTTTTTTTCTGAACAATTTCTCATATTGGGGCTTCAATACAAGAGGGACATTACAGATGAGTAGTATGGAGGTACTGTATTTGGATGTTTTTTGGTGTGTCTTTTTGGACGAAGAATGTTGGTATCCATTCACAACCATTATATGGACAAATACTGCTGCACGGACCCCCCCGTAACTCAGAGAAGGCACAGAGGACTCTGAAAATTCTCCCAGCCCTTAGTCGACATGAGGGTGAGTAGATAATGAGTGAAATTTGAATTTTGGGTGAACTATCCCATTAAGAATTAGGTATTTAAAGTGCTGCAGCCATTTGTTTCCATCGGCCGAGCCAATGTCATGATATAACTAATGTGACGGTTTGCTATGTGGAATTAGCATCAGGAAAGCAACAGCTGGAGACAGACAGATTAACCTTTTTAAGCAACAGCTTGTCACACTTACAACCTATCCTGTCCTTAATCCACATGTCCCTAAACGAACCAATCAGAGGCAAGAGGGGCTTAAGTAAATAAAAGGAAAACTACAGATTCAGAATGAGGTTACTATAATTACTTTTAAAAGATGCATATTCAATCTTGAAAATATGTTCATTTATCATTGTGTAAGCATAAACATGACAATGTGGCTAAACATGTGCAACTAAATAACTAAAGGTATGAATGGATTTTTACAGTACAATAACTTAAATATACAGTATAAATTAACAGGGAAACCTGACGTCAGTGCCATTATTGTTGCTGAGGAGAAATTTAAAAAAGAATCAATTGCAGTGCTCTGCTGTTCCTGGCTATGAAATTCACTCTTTATGTGTATGACAGTGCACGACAGAGAAGCAGACAAAATATATCTTCAAATCAAGCAGCACATGAGTCAACAGTTTGTAGAAATGATTCATAACTTTAGACATTGCAGATCCAGGTCTGTTTTAACACTTATGTAACAGTTGAAACACTCCCAAATCAAGAGGTGTGTTTATATTGGCATCAGAAGAAAAAAAAGAAGAAAAAAAGCCACTGAAGTGAAGTGCCGGTCCAGAGCACTTCAGTGCACACACACATTACACACACTGCAACATGGCATTCTGGTTTGTGAGTGGAAGGACATACTAGATTATTTGCATTGTAGCCTGGGTAAAAGCCTCAGTGTCAATTTGAACCACTTCAGCTTGAATCACCATGTTGTCCAGTTTTGTTCCTTTCCAGCTAAGGAGACTCTCTCTGTACTTTTCTGAGCTGAGGGCATCTTGAAAAAGACTGTCTGAAACAAAAAACCCTTGACCCCTTCTGTGCATAAATCTGTTTGGTGAACCTTGGCATCCCAGCAGGTTTCACATCTTTTATCCTCCTGTATGATTCAGTACTAATGTCATATAATTTGATGGACAAAGTGCTGAAATAGCCTGAATTTAGCCTGGAGTATGAAAAACCCTGTTATTCTCAAGCACATGTGATGTGCCTCCTTGTACTTAATCTTTGCCCCATGTTTCCCGGCCTCACTTATCCACATTTATTTCCACACTTATGAGGGACTTTTTTCTTTGTGGAATGAATCATTGAACCGTACTCACAGAGTTTCAGGTTTTCCATCTGCCCTTAGGTTCTGAAATTACAATTCCTGACATCCCCTGAATGAGGTCAAAGTTTGATTGCAATGTTAATGAAATCAGAAATATTACCATGTCAAAAACTATTTTTACATTTGTTGCACCAAACCAGCCTCCATGAGCCACTAGCATGGCTGTAGAGTGGTGGCTTGGTGTTGTTCATATTCCTGCATCTACAGTAAACTCAGACATTGGTAGCAGTGGCAGGACAAAATATCATAACAGGAAAAACATCAAGTGTTAATACTCATCGGATATACAAAGAATTATAGATACAGCTGCTTTATCCAGATCTGTACAACCAGCCCGAACAAATTGTGTTCTCACTTCAGGGACCCATGGTGGGGGTAACATGTCGGAGCTGGAAGTGACATCCTGTCAGGAGCAATAATACCCCAGAGAAAGCCAAGATAACAGCAGCAGCCGCAGAGAGCGCTGCTCCTCACCTGCTAATCCTCTTTGCCCTCTGGGAATCTGTCTCCCAACATCTGCTTCCAGTGACGGCATGGCCGCTTCATTTCTCTAATGTGAGCCTCACACACTCTGCCAACAACAGCTGTGTTGTGGCTATGTAGTTCTGTGACCTGCAGCACTGACCTTCACCTACTGGAGGAAGTGATCAACACATATTAATTTCAAACTGTATATTGCTATTTATTCATTTATTTTGATGATAAGGAGGATTTCCCTGAGCCTGGTACACACATAAAGATTTTCTAGGGCTCTTTTTACACGAGACACCGGCGCGCGCGAGAGAGTCGCAGCCGCCACAGACGCTGGTTGATAAGTTTCACTTTACTGAGGAGGGACTATGAAGAACTAAGCACCTAAACCGAGTCGAGAGTTGTAACTGTGGTGGAAAGGGGTGCAAAGTAATGGTAACTGGTAGTGGAAATAACCTGCTTTACATTGTTTTAACATTAAAAAAAAATCATCATCATTCTGAAGGTGTGGCGACTTCTATTTTGCCGTGGCGGTGCGCCACGATGAATTACATGTAGAGGAAACCCCGAACGCTCGCGGATGAAAACAACAAAATATTTCATATTTCATACTATTTT
This sequence comes from Trachurus japonicus, assembly GCF_045865225.1. Classification (NCBI taxonomy): domain Eukaryota; kingdom Metazoa; phylum Chordata; class Actinopteri; order Carangiformes; family Carangidae; genus Trachurus; species Trachurus japonicus. The sequence goes on along the minus strand of NC_140928.1, from coordinate 24,767,312 downwards.
CATACTATTTCATATGCGGATTTCCACCCCAAAAATACTCATCTAAACGTGGAGTAAAAAGTGAAGATGCGACGCCACTTTTGCGTTTTCTGTTTGGATCGTTTATAAACGTAACCTAAATCTCAACAGATTTTTTTTTATCTGTGAGAAACCCCACATATGAAGATAAAAAATCATTGATTGAACAGTTTTGATCGTATTGTGTGTGGTGTGCTTCAATATTCCAAATACAGCACAACACACATAAAGATTTGTCTTATGACACACTAATCTCGTCCCCCACGCCAGAAATCTCACGTGATCAAACGTGATTTGACGTACAACGCTGGTTTGTTATGCTATGTGTTCTTCAGTCAGCTTGCTTCTTTATTGGTTACATTCATTTTCACGTCACATTCCGCGGAGTCGGTGACTCCGCACAAGACGACTTTTGATCGAAGCGGTCACGATTTCCGAGCCAGTTGTCTGGAGGATTTCACTCTCAACACACCTCACACCACAGGATAATCTCATAGGATAATCTTGAGAGCCATTTTTATGTGTGTGGCAGGCTTTACCAATACAATAGGAATTTGCTTGTGGAATAACTGGAATTTATTTTAATTCAGTGGGTTTTTTTTTCAAGTTCTTTTCCTGATAATAATAATAAAGGCTTGTACTGTATGTACTGTAGCACTGTATTCATTTATACCACATTCACATAAGTAGAGGTAAGCTACATAGCCACAGCTGCCCTGGGGCAGAGTGACAGTAGCGACGTGCACCAACAGCCCCTCTGACCACCAACAAACATTCATAAACATTCAAACGCATTCACACAAGGCAAAGTTGGTAAGGTGGGATGGAGCAAAATTCAGCTGCCAACCTTCCAGTTATTGGACGACCTATTCAACCTCCTGAGCCAGTATGATGGCATATTGATAATGGTCTATGCTTCAACTTTTAAGGAACCACTTTATTACTTCATTGTGTCATATTGGTCATTACAATTACAAAAAAGCCTGTATGTTAAGGTAAGTAAACTGTAAATTCAAGAAAACACTACACTCAGTAGACAATTCTATTACAGTAACATACTCTCCAGTGGATTACAGTATAAGTGCTATAAAATTAAAAACCTGTTACAGTAACACACCTATTACCTATTACACCTGCACACACTAACATATGGCTGTGTTATTTGCGTCATGATCATGGATGCTGCCTGTGATGTCTGTCCGCACTCCTGAATGTGATTGTATGTGCTGATGTGGAATTATGTTTTATGTGCTGCTTTTGATTATGTGTTGTCTCTGCATGATTGTACTGATATTTCACTGTCCTCTCCTATCTTAATTGATTTATCTTGTGTCCTAGCTGTCCTAACGCTCTCTTTTTATCAATGTGCTGTAAGATATTGTTTTTGTTTTTCGTTTTGCTTTTTAGGGTGCCTATTGTCATCTGGCCGGGGACTACAGCAGGATATTAGCCATGTTGGCTAAAGCTGCCCTTTTTTACTGTTATTGATACAGTTGATTAAATGGGATTGTCTTCAACATAAATTAAAACACTAAACTAAGAAGACCATCCAACCAACACTGGGATTTTAAAACACACACAGGGCACAGGCACACTTTTCATGCACCTGTACCGCCTACGAAAAAGAGGCAACACAGATAAAAGTGAGGCTGGAGGAGGCAGAACAGTGCAGCAGGACACTTTATCTCTCAGTGACTGAAGTGGAGGTAAAAAAGACAAGTGGAGCAGATAGGAGTCACTGGGAGCCACAGCATCTCTCAACTTTGAACTTTTAACATTAATCAGAGTCATCTGAAGGAGAACTGAAAGATAAGAGCAGAGACAGATATATGTGCTTCTGAGGCTTCTTTTTCCCCCTCCGCATCCAAAACAACAAACCCGCGGGGAGTCAGTGGACTCTGTTATTCATTCATGCGTTTGTTCATTTGTGTCCCTGTCCATCAGGGAATGGCTTGTGCAGCTAATTAGAAACTTGTGTAATTATGTGAAGCATTAATCTGCGCTAACATTTTGTAAATGACACTGATTGGCAGCGTGTGTGTCGTTAGTAGTTAAAATAGATTATGTTCTGGAGTTGAAGTGAATAAAAGCTACTTTTACAGATCCCAGGCTGATGCTGCGAATTGCAGTGTGAGAGACAAAGTGAGAAATGACCTTCACTCTGTGTCCCTGCAGCTGACCTATAGTGCTCTTTAAGGTTTAGTTTTTGCCCCAGCAGCCTGTGGCCCTTCAGTGTGTGGCAATTCTCTCTCTCTCCAGTTTTTACACCTCTTTTTCCACTATGGCTGAAATAAGGCAAACACCTGAAGGGATGGATGACTTTCCTTCACTGCATCTCAGTGACACCACTAGACTGTCCCCAGTTCAAAGTCCCATCCTTCTTCTCTCGGACACAATGGATTCAACTGGTGGATCCCTAATGGAAAGACTAATTGTATACCAGTAAAGACATATAAGTTTTAGAGCACCCTGATTTTTTCCATTGTGTAATGAAAATTATGAAGTAACTCGTGGCATTCTTTCTATGTATATATTCTTCAGAAAGTTCTTCCCAACTCTGTTGTAGAAGTTCCAATAAATGTGTGGCACAACCACACAAACCAGCTCAATGGGGACTGTGCTGGCAGAGCTTGGGCTTATGTTTTGGGTTATTATCTTGCTGTAGGATGAATCCCTGACTCCTGCACGGCACTGCAGTATGCTGTGGTAGCCGTTTGGGTTCAGGGTGCCTTGGATCCAGCAAAACAGCCCCAGACCATCCTCAATGATTGATAGTTGATGATGTCACACACTGAGGAACCATCTTACTGGATGGCATACAAAAATCCTGCGTGATGCACTAGAGATTTTAAATATTGATTCATCAGTCCATAACAGCTTTTTTGAGTCTTCTGTAGTCTATTGGTGTCTCTTTTTCTTTTACATTATTTTTCAGTTTTGGGTAACCTTACCGTAAAAGAAAACACACAAAAAAATGTGTGTGTGTGTATATGTGTGTGTGTGTGTGTGTGTGTGTGTGTGTGTGTGTGTATACAACTGCCTCATTTCAGTCCAGCCTTTCTCCAGCTACAAAGACCATGCATTAATTGACTGCATCCTAGGGCCCCTGAATTGGGACACACACTGTTTTATACTCCGGTTCTGATGTTGTTGGCAAAACCAAACAATGCACCTGTTGATTGGCTGTTTATCACTTGCAACACGCTTCATTATTAGATGATATGGTTGCTTGTGAGCCAGCCAGTGGAGATGCTCAGTGTTTGTTCATGCAAGTGTGAAACTATCAGACTCTCTCACAAACAATTTTCATATTGGCACTGATGAAGTGTCTGCTGCTGGTACATATTGTTATTGTTCTATCAGCCAAGTCTACTTGAAATAATTAAATTCTGAGTCTACTTGCTTGCTATTAAACTCAACAACAGACTTGAGTTTCTCTTTTAAAATATTGTTCTCATCCCTTAAAAATTGTGTTTCTATCTATCTGTGTTTTATAGCACAAAACACTGCCTGTAGTTTCAAATTAAAAGCCTAAATTATTTAAGTGTACACACTCTTTTCATGTATTTATTTATTTATTTTTACTTTTTTAATGTCACGTTGTAGGTGGAAGCACAGAACTGTGGTGACCTTTTGGTAAAATAGATGCATTAGAATATTTGAATAACGTGTTACAAAATAAGTAATTGTTGTGATGTATCTAAGGTATCAAGGTGATTAAAACATCTCTCAAAGGGGAAGTATAATATTCTATGAGCCTGGTTTTCTGCTCTCCATGCAGTCTCCCTCCACATTTAACTTATTAAATGGAAGGAAAATGAGTCACAATTCAGCCAGGAATTAGAAATCTTTTCTTTTTTTTCTAATCACATTAATGCAATTTGGCCTTGGCTAAACACCTCGCCCTGAACCCTATCTGTGAGTCTGAGCTTTATTCAAATGACGGCCACATACATTAAGAGGCTTTTAGCTCCCTTCCCATCTACGAGGAAGGCCCCCGAGCTCCAGGTGAGATTAGATGTGACTGCATGATAATGGAGGCACTAATGCAATGATAGCCAGATTCACGCCACGCAAAGGTTACAGCCCAGGCAAATTCTTAATCAGCTCAAAATGTCAGAGAGCTAACCTTGGGTCCAAATAAGGGCGTATCCAAGCACTGGGAGGCAGAGCGAGTCGGCATGCTGATGAGCCAGGAGGGGTGGGAGGGAGGAGGAGGAGGAGGAGAGGGGGTGGGGGTGGGTTGGAGGAATCAGCTGCTAAACTTTCTCTGCAGCATGAAACAAGAGTCAGAACGTAGAATCATGCCCCCTGCATTTTATGGATTCATGTCAGCATCAAGCAAAAAGCAGGAATGAAATCATCCCATAATAAATGACTTGTTATATTCACAATGGATTTTTCTCAGTAATCATGGCGATAGCCCTGTCTCCATTATGTGAACAAAACATAAAAAGTTTTAGTTGATGTACTGCTTATCGTTTATTAAAACAAGCTGAACTGCCATTGCTCACACTGGAAGTGATGCCTTCACGGAACACATGTTTATTTATCAACAGTTCAGATATACTGATCCACTATCATGCCACAACAGACACTTAAAACAGCTATCATTACGCGCACACACACCTTTTCCACTGACTCACACCAGCTGATTTATATCCTTAAATTGACTATTTTACTTCAACTGATATTTTGTAACTAATTGTCCCTTAAAGGAGACAGGTTATGTCCCCTTTCCACAAATTAAAATAGTTCCTAGGTCTCTTAAAGACTGTGACATCCTTTGGTTAAAATACCCAAAGGATCAAACATCACAGCTCTTGTCCCTGTTCAGAACGGCTGATTTCAGTGCCTGTCCCTTTAAATGCAGATGAACCACTGCTCGCCCCGCCCCACCCCTTCTAGTGGTCCAAGGTAGGGGTGGTATTATGCAAATTCTGCAAATCCTAGTCACATCCCTGGAAGACAACTGAGGGAACAGCTCGTAATACCACATGGATTTCATCCTAGAGAGCCTGCACATTACAGATTTTTTTTTCTTTGAATCAATTCTCACATTTTGGGGGCCAGAAGGCAAGACAAACAGCCAAATATGTTAAAGAGCCATCAGAAAGTGATATTTCCATAATATGTCCCCTTTAACAGTGCTTGTTGCAAACTTATTTGGCTTATTGTGCTGGGACACACAGAAGCCAAATGGGACTGAACACTTGGGGCTAAACCTCTCACTTCCAACTTGCACTCAAAACCAGTTAACTTCCACACACACAAACGCAGAGGACATGCATCCCTCTTTCTGTCTGGCTGGATACAGGTTGTTATATAAACTGATGTATTTTTCCCACCTCACTTTCACAAAGTCTGAGAGACACGAAGCTGATAAAAGAAAGACCCTTGGAAGTTGTTAAAAAAAAAAAAAAAGCAATTTATGCTGGGACAGTACAATTTACATTCTACAGTTGCCGCAAGGTCAGGACGTTACAGTTGTTCTCAGTCGCTTTGGTACATTTCTCGAATCATCCTCAACAGTAAATGCATTTCTCAAAACATTTCATACAAATAACAACACCATATTACCTGCAAAAGCCAGTCTCTTGCTCAAAATCCTTAGTTCATCTCTCAAAACATAAATATCTGTGTCAATTAACATGTCAGGGCCACCATAATTAGCCTCGTAAACCAGCCGCTCCCAGAAATGCAATTCATTTCATTTCTGAGGGAGAGTCTGGCCTCATCCCCGTTGTAAGTGTTTGGGGTGGGCGGGAGTAGTAGCGTTGACAGACAACCCCATTCAGCCAATCAGCAAGTTGGTGTAGTGACGGGGCTTTGCACCAGTTGGTCCCTGATTGGCCAACGTGCTGTGTCAATCACAGCAGCGACGCTGATTGGCTCGGCCTTCTGAGGGTTTCAGGGGGATGGGGCCAGACTCTCCCTCAGAAATGAAATGAATTGCATTTCCAGGAGCGGCTGGTTTACAAGGCTACACCAGAATGACAAATCATTGTGTCATTGTGTACGGATAAAACAGTCAAATTGCTTATAACAATGTAATCTGGAGGGATGTTCTGATCTAAACTATGGCTAAAGCTCTGATAACAATTATTGTAAGGGACCGTTCGTTATTTATGGAATGGGCCACCGGAGGAAAATGGGGGGGGGTCATGTCATAATATTCTTTGTTGAGGGGTGGGTCCACTAAAAAAAAAAAGGTCAGTGAGGGGGGGTCATTCAACATTTTGTCTGGAGGACACTGCAATGCCCGCAAAAAACAAAAACAAAACAAAAACGGGACATTTCAAAGCTGCAAGCACTGATGACAATGAGAGCAACGGCCCCCGAATCACAACGTTATTTTATGTTGCCCTGATTTGCCCTGAGTTGGTTTCGAACCCGGGTCTCCCGCACCGCAGGCGGCGATGCTAACCGCTTCGCCAAGAACTCAATAAGGGCTCTGCCCGTGGCTTAGCACGTCTTTTATGGCTGAGTGAGTTTAACTTCAGTACCGTACAGAGGCTACGCTGCCTGCCTGCCTCATTGCGTAACTCTACATAGTCTGAGCAGCACGTACGTTCACGTTGCTTTCGTGAATTGTAAACAAACAGACGCCCCCCCCCTCGGTTTTAGCGTCCAGCAGTTTAGCAGCTAATTCAACTGCAGTGATGGATAACTGTACCAGAGACAACTTCATGAACTACATTTGAGGAATAAACGGCAGCTTTTACCTGACGGGAGACCGACGCCTGAGCTACGGTAGCTAACAGCTAGCTGGTTTTACGTACTTTCTCTCTCTCTCTTTCCCTCTCTTTCTTACACACACACACACACACACACACACACACACGGTTGTCTGTCATATCTGTCGTAAACCTTGTAATAATACGTTGTTGTTGAGTACGGTTCACATTATTGTTGCCTCGGTTTGAGTGTGGATTAATTGGCTTGTTGTGTAATGTGAGCTGGTCCAAAATCGCGATTCTGTTATTGATGAGTTGGGTTTTAATAACAGCTGATAAATGGCATGGATTGATGAGAAGGTGTTGCACACATAGTCAGCGGCGCCGGATTCATTTTAGAGGTGGGGGGGCCATGGAGGTTGGGTTGTTACGGGGCATAGATTTACACACTCACTGTCGGTGCAATAGTCATTTGTAGTGTCCGGTCGTGATGCGTAATACCAGCACAATGCATGCGTAATCCCCCTCCGCCAGCATCTCCCAGACCGTCATGCCTACCATAACTTCTCAAAAAAAAGAAGAGAAAAAAAAGAAAGCCCTATACTCCGGTCTCCTGTGCTGGTCTGGCTGCAGGTTTAAGTAAATAAAATGTTGTGAATACACCTCTTAAAGCCCGTTTGAGCAGTTTCTATAAACTGCTAGGTTCTCAACGACCCGACCCGGTCCGATCCAGGTGTTGAAGCCTGGACCTGATGCAGCCGGACTCACGAGCAGTCTCTCAGCTGGACCACGGCAAAAATAAAAAAATAAAAGAAGCCCGTGGTCCGACCTGACCCAATTTTTAATCAGAATTTTAATAATAGAAAACATAATTTGTGAATTTGAGATCTCTAAAATATTAGTAATGTTACTTTTACCATGCATTTAGTTTTTCTGTAGGTAAATTAATCATCATGGATCAAGCAGAAAATCAGCCTTTGTAAAAGCCGAAGTAACAGTTTATGAGCACTCAGGTCTGTGGCGCATCAGTCTGCAGCGGCTACTTTTCACCTCTTATTCTTGTCATTCATGTTTTAATAATAGGAACAATGCTTAAGGTCAACGCCTGCTAAGACAGACGTTTGGACTTTATGTAGCTAAATAACTTTGTCTCAGTCCGTGACTGTGCTCGCTTCATAAAGACAGCTGTTATAGACCACTCAGCCAGCTGTGGTCACAGGAGTTATTACAATGTTTCCATTTTGTTGTTTTCTGCGTCTCTTCTTTTTCTCACAAGTTATGGTTTTTACTGGCAAAACGAGCTAGTTAGAAATGAATAAAGGAAAAGAAAAAATAATATCCAGGAGACTTTGTCCCGTCCTCAGGACGTGTGCGAGGGAGGATCAGCTGGTGGCTCAGGTGTAGTGATGTCATGGCTGTCAGCTGCACATCTGTCAGCAGGTCCGCTCGACCGCTCCACACTTCACAAACTTTAGGAATAAGCTAGATGGTGATTTTGTAAACAGACAGTGACATGCTGGAAATAAGCAGACACCATACTCGCCCTAGTTAATATTGATTATTGAATTACTGTACGTAACGTCATAAATCTCTCGCCGCTGTAGTCCGGTTCATCACCTGGCATGTACGTCATCTCCAGGTGAAACGACTGTAACAACTGTAAAACACCTGGAATTGAAAATAACTAAAGGCATATCACCAAAGCTGAACTAGCCTAGGCTATTAACACTAAATTAATTCATCTTTTCCTCGCATTTTTTCAAAGTAAACTTCCCTTCGCTCACCGGCAGAGCAGAAGTTGCACTTTCTGAGATGGTGCACTTGGTCAGAGACGAGACGTTCTAATATTGATTAATTAGGAAGGACTTTGACTTGGTTCACAGTGTTTGTGGATGAAGCCTACAGGATGAGAAGGTGACGAAGGTGAAGGTGACTAATAAGCGGAGGGAGGACGACGGAAGCCGGAGAAGCTTCGTTCAGCTGTGCATTCACGTGAGCACCATATGGCCACAGAGACTTGAATTGAGACTATTTACTGGGCTGCACTACAGACAGAGTAGCATTAGATTTGATTTTAAATGAAAGATTCTTCTAGCCTATGTTTTATTTGTTTATTTCATTTGATGTGGGTGGGACCGGGGGAATTATTGAAACCGGGATAGCGGCCTATGGTGATCAGTGACCGGTAGAGCAGGGCAGGGGCGTAAAGTGGGGGGGCCAATGGCCCCTTGGCCCCCCCCATTCCGGCGCCCTTGCACATAGTTGTCAAAATGAAATAATGTAGTGTCACGCCCTACGTGATGCGATGTCACGTGTCGATGGCTGGGGGGGGGGGGGGGGGCATGTATCTTTTGATAAGGCTTAATGCAGGGTCATGTTAAAATTTACTGACTCCGACAGGGGGGTCATGTAAAAAAAAAAAAAAGTCCTGTGAATCCCTCCGGTGGCACTGATGATAAATAACGAACAGTCCCTAAATTACAAGTTGCACCTAGTGTATGTGAGATATTGATTGCAAGATACTGGACAAGATTCACATTTACGCTTTTACTGTTGTATTGTAATTTGTTGACAGACCATGTCATTGCGATACAGAAAGGAAGACAGCACTGCATAGCACCAAGAAACAAAACAAAAGTGCAGTCTTACCCCTGATGTTCTTGTGTGTTGGGCCACAAATTCTCATCCACATATGAGCTATTTCAGAAAACTGGTTGATCTAATGCTTCACACATTTACCTTCATTAGAGAAAGTCAAGATTCACCTAGGAACAATTGACCAATTCAGGACAGATTTAGAAAAAAGTCTAATGGGAATGTTTTGAAATATACTTGACATATTATGAGAACTTGTTTAACTATTTTACATGTAAAAAGTAACATTACAACTGTCATTTTGCAAACTTGCCATTTGTTTTGGCTGTGTCTGGGAACAGTCAAGTGTGTATCGTCCTCACATAGTTGCTGCAGTGGTGTTGTAGTTTCACCCTGTGCTGATGGTCTGACTGCTGCTCTGTTACTGTAACTAAACCTCAGCCTGTAGAACACAGCTAGAGTATAGGGGGAGAACGCTGCACATAGACACACAGACATGTGTATTTTTTGCACTTCAGTGTTGTCTTAGGGACAAAAAGTTAGTCTGAAGAATGTTCAACCCATTGTTAGTCATGCACAAAGCAGAAACAGCATTTGAAGATTGGTAAATCAACAAGTCCTAAAAGAAGATACAGTACATAGCAGGTTTGAGAAAAGTCACTGAATCTTGCAGAGGTGTCAGATATGATAGATAGATAGATAGATAGATAGATAGATAGATAGATAGATAGATAGATAGATAGATAGATAGATAGATAGATAGATAGATAGATAGATAGATAGATAGATAGATAGATAGATAGATGCACATTCACTTATACTTATTTTATGTTATGTTTTTACGTTACCCAACAACAAAGGTTTCCTGCCAAAGCATCACCTGTCACCTTGTGTCACAGTGATTGGCTCAGCTGTGTCAGAGCAGAGAGACCACTGATTTAATTGGGGAAGAGTGTGTTTATTAATCACCACCCCCCTCCAGTGTGTGCTAACCTTCACCGAGCCCTTCTCCACTTTGTGCCGTCGCACCTACGTGGACCAAAAATAGCAGGAGCACCTGGAGACGCCCCCAGACCCACCACTCTGCTGCTGTCACAGGGCTCTTCATGTTTTCAAAGTCAACACAGAGCCGCATCCTCATTAAAAAAAAAGATGGCACCACAAGACACAAGGTTCCAGATTTAATGTGCTGTTTTCTAAATGCAACCAGGTGAATGTGTGGATTTGTGTTTAGTTTGATCTCAGTCTGTGTTTTATCAACATTATTTACACTAGCTTTTCTCGAAGAGTGGTCCAAAATATTCACTTTTAAATGAACTGTTTCTCAAACTGTCTTTAAGTGACCACAAGTGAGTAGTATATCTGTGTTGTTTTGATAATACATTAACTCATAAACATTGATTTTGAAATTATTATTTTGTGTTTTTGACCTCATTTTGACAACTATGTTCACATATGGGGCTGACTTTAAGAAAATGGATATAGCTAATGGTTATCCTGCCCTGGCGCTGAGCTAAATGTCAGGAGGAAGACTGGGTCCATACAAGAAGATCAAATAAAACCTCACACATACTGGGCACAACAGGAAATTGTTAAGTTTCATCACCACGAGTGAGACTTATAGTGTCTTTGAAGACCAGCGTTCACGTGTGTGGTAATTTTGGCATCAGTATAATAGCATCAACTGGTATCATGAAGTCAGGTTATTTTTTCCTGGTCTGAAAACTGGGACAAATGTAGATGTAGGAAGATTTTTTTTCATCATCAAAACAATAGAAAAGTCTTGTAAATGTACACAAAAAAAAGAAGAAAAAAAAGAAATCTTAGACAAATCCATTTTATTCCCTGGAGACCAACTGATGTATAACAGGTGGGATCTGATGTGCAGTTTGAATTGAAAGTGGATAAAAGTGGAGACTTAAAGGTCAATGTAGAATTGAGGTAGATGTCTAGATGTTCTTTGATTAAAAATCTATTTTAATGCTGTAAAAATATCAAAGCCTCACTCCACAGAGAAATGCACACTGTAGAATGTATTCAGAAACTGAGCCTTGAAACAAACCAGCCTGGACCCATCATCAAACTTTGCAAGATTTCAATTCTCTCTATGTTTACCTAAAAACTGCTCTATTTTTATTGGTTCATTCAGGATCACAGCCAGATAATCGGAGAAGAGACAAGTAGAGACTAACAGATCAATACTGAACACAGAAGTGTAAATTATGGGATCATTAAACGACCAGTGCCACCCTGGAATCTATTCATCTTTCTACACTCTACAAACACAACTTGTGCCTGAAACTCTTCACACCTCCTTGGAGAATGTCTCCATCATTGTCACACAAACGCACACACACACATACTGTAACTCTGTGACTCACAGGAAAGTGGAATTTGAGCTGTGAGATAAGCGGCTGAAGATGCAGCTGATCCTCAGATTCCAGTGGCAGATTAGACCTGCGAAAAGCCAAACTACCGCCTCAATCTGCAGCCTCTCTGGTTACAGGGAGGAAGGGATGAGGATGTGAGGAAATGGAGAGGGAGAGGGGTTAAACCTCGACATAACGTGGGAAAATCATATATTCTGTGGGCCACAGCAAGATGCTTAAAAAGCACAGGGACGGAGTGAACTAAAATGATAATGTGAAGCAAAGACTGAATAGAGTTGGATGAGACTCAGCTTTTCATTGTACGATTCACTTCCGACAACAAGCTCATCATGACAGAGATAATTACTGTGCAGCAATTATAGCTCTGTCATAGGAAAGTCAATCACAGGGGACGTATCATCAGGAAACACAGAGGTGGGGGGATAGGCAAATGTTAATTCAGCAGCTCCATGTGACAAAAGGATAATTCACTGTGCAGCAAAGGAACATCCACAAGTGTATCCAGATTATCCAAACAGCTTTGTCTGGATGTGAACACACTCAAAAAACACAACTTCATTGCACAGGAAGATTGTACATCAGTGGGTTGAAATTGGAGGAGGATGTGGACCTTGAAGCTATGAATTTTGTCAAACTCTTGATCACTTTAACCTTTGTTTGTTTTTGTTTTCATCCAAATGAATCAGAATATCATGTTAAAAACCTGCAAGTCAAAGAAGTGAATGTTGAAATTTGTCACTCTTAGTTTGTCCTGACAAGAGAGGTCACAAGAATCAGCTTCCTCTGAACAAGGTCACTGCTAAAACTCTGATGTGACATGTTACTGCACTGAATATACCATAGAAATCATAATACCAAACTTTACAGGTTGAGTGTGTTTCCATTGTAGCATCTTTCTCCAACCTAGTGTCTTGAATGCCAAATCAGAACATACAGCATAGATAACTGGCGTCCCACAATGATTATTTAATTGAAGTTAGGGTTATTATAATGTGCAAAAAGTGCTTTCCAACCTCACAAGCAATCAGTTATTAACTTTATATTGTTAACAAGTCATCAACATGGTCATGTCCTGAAATGTTACTGTTACTGTCATTGAAATGTGACAGCTGGCATCTGTTCCAAACACAACACTTAGGTTAATGTTAGCCACTGAATAGACTGATCAATGGCTTTTATAATGAACATTTTCACCTCTGAATATATTGATCAGCTTCTACAGTATATTCAAGTGTACATACAATATGTGATATCAATTAGTGCCAGTTATTGTAGGAAAACAACCAGAATTCCGTTATCATTATGTCCCTAACACTGAAAAAACTGTTGTAATGTACAGGATGCATTGATCGACATTTAATATGATAATACTTTTAATGACATATATTTTATATTTAGTTTTTGGATATGCTGTCTTTCCAACATATTAACATTAATGGAATTTTAATAATTGCTGCTTTGCTCTTTTAAATCATTCCAAATAAAATATTATGTTATTACTATATTCCCAGATCAGTTAGTGAACCTATCAGTAAGTGTCAGGAGAGTCTGTGTGGAGTCTTCAGGTCATGTTGTAGAGCAATGCTCATAACAAGAATATAACAGCAGCTCATCAGTGACGTTGGATGCAGCAGGACTTGAGTCAGAACCTGAAACTAAAAGAAAAAGACAAAATCAAAAAAAAAGAAAGAAAAGGAAACAGTGAAAGTTACTGGATTTCCTGTGGACCCTGTTGACCCACATGAGGTGTCTCATTAGTATGGGCCTCACTTCAGAGTTTTAGTGCTGCTCCAGCTGCTCTGATGCTGCTTCAGAGGGTTTTGCACCCTGACAAGAACAATATTGTGAAGACCTGCCGTATCCCAGCCTGAAGAAATTCAGCCTGACTGCTGGAATGTCTCCATAGTATGAGGAGCCGAGTGGAGGGCTAGACAAGGTTATAGAGGATCCTCTCTTTATTTATCCACCTGAGCTCTGTCAAGGCCCCCCTCCCAGGCTCCTTTGCACCTCCCAGAATAGACCAGCCCGTGTGAGCTAGCGGACCTGATTACACCCCGCACATTTATCAGTTTCCAAGGCTATCATTATCCCCCCAGGGGAAGTTGTGAATCCGCTACGGCAGTTGACAGGTGCAGGGCAATTTTGAGATTATTTATAATGATGGCTTCACCTCAGAATACATCGTCATTGGCAGCTGTCCTCAAGAATTTATTTAAAAATATAGGCAGACTTGATGGGGGAGCACTTGAGACCCGTAAGAGCCAAAAAATAATGAATGCAGAGGAATGCTTTTTTGTTGGGGTTCTAAGATTAACTCGATTCTTAAAAAGAGATACATCACATCAAGTTCATCATCAGTGTAGCTTTCTGTATGAAGTCCCACAGCTCTGAAAGCAGCAGGCTCCTGCTATAAGTACACCCACAGGACAGAGCGGTTGGAGCTGACAGAGTCTATACGGTCACATCGATAACCACTCTTGGACAGAAAAGCGAGACCTCATCAGGTTCCACTTCCTGTCTTTAAGAACATGTGGACTCTAATAGTGGACAGAGGAAGACCCGGTCTGATCTGGATTTGTGCTGAGGCAGGAAATGTAGGGTCAGAAATTCAATGGACCCAACCTGCCCAGTGCAAATAGTCCATAAATATAACATGTGGACTCAAGTCATATGACTGAGAGGTGAATTAGTCTTCTTGAGGGCTCGAGAAAATCAAAGCAGACTCCCAATCCTCTCATTTCTATCACCACTGCAATTTTCTAATTCATCAGAGTATTTAGTGAGACCTCAGATGTAAATTAGTTATCCCAATTTACATAAAGAGCAGCTCATTGAGACCTGATACCAGACTGTTTTGACATGCGTGGAACATAATGGAATGAGACTTGATGACCTTGAAACATTTCCACTGACGATTAGTCATATAAACTGATATCATCATGGTTTATTTAATGACTCTGGAAATAATAATATGCTGTCCTCCTGCTCTTCTGTCTTGTTATTTGACTGAGGTAACTTTTCATCTGCTCATCTGCTGTCTTTCTCCATGCAGTCCGCTCACTCACTGCTCTGACCTGGCTGCTCTCCCAAATCTCTGCTGCAGCTTCAGTGTGAACATGTTTCCAGTCTCCTCTCCTTACTTTATTCTACTGAACAGGGACTACTTAAACTACACCATCCATAAAATCACATGATATAATCAACTGCACTGTTTTTTTTATTATTTTTATTTTAGTTTGGGCTACATACAGTATTTCCTGAAATCAGCCTACAAACACTCTAGTGAATTCCCCCCTCAGAGTCTGCAGTCATGCTATCTGCTCCTCTCCGCCCGCTCCGCTCTGAGCTGAATGCTGACATAAACATGCTCAGATTTTAACGATGGTGATGATGGCGCTGTAAAGTCAGGGGATCAATGAAGTTATTACAATACATCTCAAGGAGGGCATAAACTTTTGTTCCAGTCCAATAGTTGTCCAGACATTAAGACAATTAAGAAAATGAATACATAAAAATAAAGATTAAAAAAACATAGCAGGAATAATTCAGTTCTGTTATTTATGAATCAAGTAATGTGTATTTCTCTTTTTACTCCTGTTAATTTACTGTATAATAACTACACTGTAAATTTTAAAAGTGCTACATGGTGAAACTGTTTCCTACAACAAACCAACTAAATATTTTACCAATAAAAGAGAGAGGTTCTGTGAACAGTCGAAAAGACTCTTTAACAAACACATCATTAAAAATCTCATTATGGAAACTTTTCCCAGGGACATCTACTCGTGGTGGCACGATGGGCTCCTGGTGACTCATGGGCTCATCATCAGTGGGCTGGTATTCACTCTGACTTCTTTCTAGATTATAAAAACATGCCAGAAAGAAAGTGACTGAGAGGAGAGGGAGGGCTGGAGGAGCACCTCACATGTCAGTTGGGCTGTGGGGGAGAGAACTGTCACGTAGTACGATATGTGTGTGCATGTGTGTGTTGGTGTGCAGGGACATTTAAAAAAAATTATTATTCCTCATTATTATTATTTGCTAAGATAACAATGCACTCCACAAGTTATGTAAGTGATTGCTATAATCAAGGTGAAGATGTTTTACCTCAGTGACTCAGTTTAGCTGAAGCCATGCACATTTTTTTCTTATGTTTTTTCTTTTTTTTTTGGCAACTGTGAAACCCATTCTTTTCCCCAAATTAATCTTTAGCTGTTAATCTGACATACCGTACATAAAGCTTTGGACAGGTGATATACAGACTCCAATTATTAAAAGTTATTAAACTAATTGTGATGATCCAAAATATATCCAAGGCATGAAGAAAATAAAAAAAAACTTTGCACGTTGCATACCTTGGCAAAAGTCCTGGATCAGGTGTTTTCCATGTTTCTCTGTGAAACATGTGGCTCTGGGGGGTGCTTCACTGTTAAATCACCATGCAGTATGCTAAAACTATTTTTCCAAACTACCCCCAGGTTTTTAGCGTGATCACATGAAGCACTGACCATATGTTCTTGGTCACACGGTCTAAAACTACAAAAGCTATGGATGAGGGTAAGGAAAAATAAAGGTAGTGGTTTTGCAAAACGGGTGAGTTGTAGAACAAGAAGTCCAGGAATACCTGAATGGGGGCTGATGAGGAACAGCTTGTCTGATTTTAATGAATTAGTTCAATGGGCCAAAAAAGTTCCAGTCTTCCTAAAAACTAAATGCTGAAAAAACAATTTTCTGGGTAAACTGACTATAGTGTATGGCCTCCCTCAAATGGATCGTTGGAGGCACTTGAATTCAAAGGGAATAGAAGAGTTTTATGTGTCAGGCTCTTCAATGTGAATTTGCTCATGTTGAACAAACATGTCTGCTTCATGCAGCACATGGATTCAGAAATCACTGCCTATAGCTCCTGCTCTTGCTTTGTAAATAATGAAAACTCCTTTGAAGCACAGAGTAAACTTCTCAAACAAGTTCAAATATGTGCTACTCATACAACAGATCTCAGTGAAGCGCTCTGAACCTTCAGTTTGCCAGAAATACAGTATAAGTGCACACAGGCCTTCTACACTCACCAATCACCTGCATATTGCCATACTCTTCAAGCAACATGATAGATTTAATGAGATGTCGGTAAACTCACATGATGCGTGCGATCCAGCCTGACAGTGCATATAATGTGAATTGAAAGTTTCTTCATGTCTCTGGATAGTTACTACATGCACCAAAAGATTCCCCCCTAGACATTTTAAAATCTGTAAAAATCCTCCCCTATGATTCATATTTAGTTTCACATGGTTTTCACACATAAAAAGTGAAAAGAAAAGCATGTCTGGGGCTGACAACAGATCTGTGATCTATGAGGTGATATGGGGAAAATCACCTGCAGCTGAATGTTGCAAAGACAACATGGATTGTGGTGCACATCAGAAGGAACGAGTCCCCAGTCGCTTCAGTTTGCGTCAGTGTGACTAAGGTGGACATCATTAAATCCTGTAGAGGTATATCATGCAATTAAAGGGATACTTCACTCAAAATCTCAAAAACCAATTTTCTACTCACCGTCATGCCAAGAAAGGGTTTGGAGAACTTTCAGAGTTATCAAAATGCTTTAGGAGTTCCAGGGGGGGGGGTCCGGATGGCAACAGATTTTCGTATGATGGCGGCAGATAGAGCTCACTTTTGAATCGTCCAAAACACACACTATGAAACATCCACTCTATTCTCTTTTCTTTTGAATTTTCTGAAATGAGAGATGCCAAATACATACTCACTCTGATGCTGAGGCTGTTTGTGTTTGTTTGTGAGAGATAATTGTGAACTCGTTAGTTTGCATCACAGTTTAATCTGTGTTAATTTAGTCTGGTTGAGTTTCCATTACACGTGCCAACAACCTTTTATCTGACTTCAGATGTGATGGGACAATCGATATGGATATGAATTCACGTGCTGATTCCATTAGTTGCATTAAATAGTTTGATGTGAATATTCATTGCATTTAAATGTGCCTGGAACTGTGGAAACCTGCTTGTGAGGTCTTGGTGACGTGTGCGCACTCTGCGCCTGTCAGCCAAACTACCTGCGCTGCGCTTCGCCTTGCGCCGGGAGTAGACCAAGTTGGAGCTGGCGGGCTTTCAGCGCCCCTTCGGCGCAGCCTTTTGGCACAAACCTGTCACTGCGCCAAGCTGAATCTGTCGACACCTCCCCCTGCTGTGCCATGTTGCGCTGCACAAAACTTGCACTGCGCAGGCTGGAGCCCTATGTCTCATCCAAAACATGCACCTCAGCTTTCACTGTCTATTTCCAGCCCAAGACACATACAGTGTTTGAACATGTCGAGTCCATGCTATATGTCATGATGGAGAAATGTGTGACAGGGACCTATGAAATGACATGATCTGGATGACATGAAGGTCTGTGGTGTGGGAGCAAGTGCAACAGATGCTTCGAGTACAGAGACACTAGGGCAGCTCAAGGGTCAAACAGAGAAAGACGAAACATTGCAGCTGTCATGACACAGTCAAAGAGACTGTCAGGTTGTCCCAGCACAGTAATCACAGAAATAAAGTCATGACTGACACAATACTGGAGCAGCATCTCAGGCAGTCACACTTTTCCTGTGAGAACATGATGAGAACATATGGTCAGAGCATTCAGGTGTAAAGATGTCAGCACGTACTTCAACAACTTAACATCCCCTCTGGTAGGACCCCCTCTGAGAGGAATGCTGAAGTGTTGTCTCATATCATGACATCATGTGTGTGACTCCTGTGAACAAGTGATGAACAAATGTTAAAAGCATTCACACCATCCACTTAGAATAGGTCAAAGGTCACTGAGGAGGAGGGGACGACCAGAGAAAGATCAGAGATCATCACTGAGGCAAATTGACCCTATAGTATCATGTTACCAAAGGTCCAAACTTGGGACATGTAGCTAACACCCAGGCTACCCCCTTTTGCTAATGAACACCATGACATGTGGTTGAAAGCTCCAGAATGCAAATAAAGAATTCAGCTCCCTAATATGACCCATAGGAGTGTCTCCTGAAAAACAGGGCTGGAAGTACTCTTTCAACATTACACAACCATCGTTTTCATAGTTAAACGTACCTACACTTTAAAGGGATAGTTCAACATGGAACGTTATGAGACAGAGTTGTTTTCGAGGCAAATGCAAAGACTGCTTGACAAATTGAGATTTACTGATAATACTGACTTCATCCACAAAAAGGCTAGTCAGAGAATGTTTTTAATCAGGAAATTGAGGGGGTTCTGGGTCAGGGTGGACATTCTAGAAAGGGTGTATGTCAGCCTGGTAGAAAGCATTTTGTCTCGTAACGTTCCGTTATTATCTCATAGCGTGGTGAATGTGCAGGTCACAACTTGTCCACCGGAGAGTTTTGGAGTTGTTGGATTGTGTAATTGATGAGTTTGATGAGGGAAACCAAGAAATCCCATTAGCCTCCGTAGCAAAGCTCTGAGCAGCTCGCGGCTCTGCTCCACTGTTCTAAAAATAGCTTGCACCAACAATTAAGGGTAACAAATCTACTGCTATGACTATAGGGATTATGGCAATGGGCCAATTTGCCAAAATGTGGAACTATCCCTTGAACACATAACAGAGTATTCCAAACAATACGTTGCCCCATAGTAGACAGCTGAGCAGCACTGAAAAGAAGTTTCAACACAGAATCTACATCATTGCATCAAACCATAGCCGTCCCTCCAACCAAAGTCCTTATTCATCCATCAAACACAAACCAGCAACAAAGACGATCTACAGCCACTGTTTCCCTCTGAACTTGGTCTTGACTGAGAGCAGAGATCTCCCAAAGTAAGATCACAACACTGATGCATTATACTTTACAGACTACTACTTTTTTTTAACAATATACAATTAACTCATGGCACTTTTTTAAAGGAAAAAAGGTTGGCACAGAACAAATTTGATACAAACAGCGAACGTCTATGGTTCATCCTATTCAGCTCCTATCAAAAGAATTTAGATTTTAGGACTGAGGGCTTTTGTGAGTGTGTGAAAGCCTGGATTACTCCACTTTAACAGTGGGGCTCGAGGAGTCGATCAAACATAATCCAGACAGAGTCGACTCTATACGTGTAAAGAACTTCTTGCGCTTTGATCTCGAAGCTTTTGTGACTGTAAAGCACAGAAGACAAAGACACCACCACCTCCTGAGAGCTGAAAGAGTCATCTCGCTGCGTCACATAGATATCATTACATCACAATACTTTCAGTGGAACAGTGCTGTCTTATCTGTGCACTATCTATTCTGAGGGGTATAATACCACGCTCTGGGCTGTCACTAAAGCATTGTATGGCAGCATATTGCTCCCAGCGACGCCTCTGTGTTTTCTCAGCCGAGGTGTGAAACCGATTCCTCTGTCCTCTGCAAAAGCCTCTCCATCTGGTTTCCTCCTTAAGACGCCACGGTGCATCAGACTGCACAGATAAAACGCCTGCTCCTATAGAAACAGGCGTCACACTGTACATCTTTCTTGAAAAAAGGTCAACACAAAACAAGGATTAAGGACAGTATTTGTCTTTTCATATTCATCGCAGTGGAAATAAAACCAAAGATGCAGATCTCTGCGGGCCCAAAGCTGTCAAGGCTGAGTTCAGTTTAGAGGTTTATATAAATGTAGCACATGGTTTGTTCCTGATAAGAGACAGAAATGCTATACAGTGTGTAAATCCTATTTATCAGTAGCGTATTATGAAGAGCAATGACAAAACACTCAAAGACATGAGTCAAAGACATGAGGGTGTTTTCTTGGGGAACACTGATGATTCCACACATCACAGTTTACAGCTCAGAAACAAACAAAATGTGGGGCAAAGGCTGTGGTTGAAAAGTTGAAATCATGTCCTATCTAACCACCTCTCCTTTGATCTGAATGGAAAACATCTAGAGGTCATGAGGTCATAGAAAGATGTGGAGATTCAGAAGAACTCATGAAAAAGCAACAGTGGAGGCAATCGATCTGCACCCAACATCCTTGATGTGGCAATAAGGGATTTTGGGATAGCATTTTCTCCTTATCTTCCCTTAAAGGTCCAGTGTTTCCTATGCTAAATGAGATACTGAAGCTCATTTGCTTATTCAGCTCAGTGGCTCCAAAACTTTTCCAACTTAACCACTTTAACAACTCAAAACTGTTAGTGGAACACATTCGAACCTGAAGCAACAAGGAGACCAGACAATACATTCTCAGCTTTTTTTACCATCATGATAAAATACTAATAAAATCAATGAGCATTCTGAACTGAAAGTATTACCTGTTGATTCACCATACCTATTGCTAATCATCTATCCAGTTGGCTATTCCAGTTTTTCCATACATTTTGACTTGTGGTCTGAACATACTGTATAAGTTTCTATCATAAAGTTTTTTTGAAAAGTTATGTTTTATTGTATCATAAATACAGTAAATGTGCATAATGAATGACTTTATTCATCCCTAAAGGGAAATTAATTTGTCTGTCAGCTCATCTACCATTTGCATTGGAATAAAAAAGCTTGATGGCTGCAGGTACAAAGGATCTTCTATATCTGTCCGTGCTGCAGCGACGAGAGAGGAGCTGTCCACCACTGCTGTTTTTTGGTCCATCAAGCAGTTATGAAGTGGATGATCTGAGTGGTTCGGAGTGGCCTCTACAATCTTCAGTGCGCATCTCTCCACCCCAATCCCCCAGTGAGTGCATCAGGGAAACATGACTGAAGTCCTCTGATATTATTAAAGGACCTCAGGATGTTTTGTCTGTATCTTAGCAACAACTTAATGGAGAACTGCACATGGAACTTCAGCAGTAACCATTAGTAGGATGTACAAAAGTAATTTTATGATATGAAAAGATGTCTAGTCCAATAGTCTTCACCTGCCTGCATGCGACACCTTTTGGTTTTTGGTTGCCCTTTTTGATTCCTTTACTGCACCTTACAACACACACACACACACACACTCTCCCACACTCATGCACTCACTTACACAACTGATCCTACAGATAGTTTAGGTTACCTTTTGTGTTATCTTTCTTTAAATAAATGGCCTTTGTTTGCATCTCCCTCTTTTTGTCATGGCCGTGCGGCCCGGTTTGTGACACTTGTCACACTTGTTTAGCAGAGAGTTGATATTTCCCATGATGACTGACGGCAGAAGATGTAGCCTACAGTACGCGATATTTTTTTTCGTAGGATGAGTCCGGGAAAGTCCCGCCTTTCCCGCCGTTCCCGCCTCTGATTGGCTAGATGGGCTCCATTTTCGACTCTGATTGGCTAGAAGGGCTCTCGCCTGATTGGTTGTTTGTTTTGGTTGTGAAACGGCTGTGTAACGGCTGTGAAACGCAGGCTGTCGGCAAAGCGTGATAAGTGCCTGGATCTACTTGGACTCTCTCTACTTATCTGGCCTGTCTACACTCTACCTGGTGTTTTTACTAAACTTAACCAACTCCTTTCTTCATTGCCTAAACCTAACCAGTGGCACAATTACACTTCTCACTCAAACTCAAAATGTAAATTTGGACTCTCTCTACTGGCCTGTCTAGCCTCTACCTGGTCTTTTTACTAAACTTAACCAACTCCTTTCTTCATTGCCTAAACCTAACCAATGGCACAATTACACTTCTCTCAAACTCAAAATGTAAACTTGGAATATTAATTTAAAAACTAATTTTTTTTTAAATGTGAAACCAGCGGGGATCGAACTCGGATTCACCACACCGCAGGTGAAAACGCAAACCGCTACGCCATGGCATCTGATTACATTTCATATTTCAGTTGTGTGTATTTTAGTTTACTACAGTACTGTTGTGAGATGACGTCAATCGAAGGAGAATTCATCCAGCCAATCAGAGGCGGGGAAGGCGGGACTTTCCCGGACTCATCCTACGAAAAAAAATATTGCCTACAGTACATCTCCACTTCCCAGCCTTAATTTTGCAGCAGCACAGCAACCACAGAAACACGTCTTCATCTCAGTTGGAACAGGCATCCTCCAGACTCTTTCCGTTTTCAATGAAAGAAGCTCCTCTCTGAACAATCACCTCTCCCCACGGAAGTATCCGTCCAAATGAAAGGTGTGCAGCTTGAGGTCATATGCATAGAACAGTATAAGGCAGCAAATTAGTCAGGTAACTGAGTATTTCACTGTATGTGCAGTGGAATCCAATGAGGCAGGGCTGTCAACTTTTCAACTTAGCTTAGAGTGAGAACTTTTTTTTAATGTGTTAATCTAATGAACAAAATAAAATCTGCTAAACTAATGACATTGTATTAAGCATCGTTATTTTATTTACCGTATTTCCTCTAATAGTAGCCGGTATCTATTTAATAGCCGGGTCTGTTATAATGGCCGGGGGCGTGGTTTACACGAACAAATAAAGGCCGGCCCCAAATACAGGCCGGGTCAATGGGAAAAAAACAAACAAACAGAAAAAACCTGAATTTCAGTCACTGTGGATGCACTGGTCTCAGGCGGCCAAACACGGATGCAGTAACCCACAAGTGCCAGCAGATGGCAGTAGCTAGATCTGAAGTGCCACATGAACCCACGCTTCAAGGAAACAGTCACTGACAACTCGACCGAAGAGAGCTTTAGCAGCATGGCGTGTCACTACCCGATTTGCGACGCTACCCGATCTGTGACAAAACTGGTCACTTGTGCTCCAGCGTTTATTAGCCTAATCCTGTCCAGCTGATCGCTGCTGTTGCGGTACCTGCTACAGTAATGTGTAAAAAAATATAATTAATTGTAGGCAGAATGAAAACTGAGCACGGTAACTGTCAAATTTGAGCACCAGCATGAAACAGAGGAAGAAATAATAGCCTCTCTCAAATATAAGCCGGTCTCCAATACAGGCCGGTTCCCCTGGGCAGCTAAAGTAAATAAAGGCCTCGGCCTCTATTAGAGGAAATACGGTATGCCTTATTGATATTATATACCAATAAATAATCAGTGATCACTCATGATGGTGAGAATTGGTGACCAAAATGATTTTCTATCTGGTGGAATCGAACCCGAGGCGCAACAAAGTCTATTAAGCCCCGGTTAGACTGAGCTATACGTCACCCCAGTATCCCTGTATTATTGAGGTTTCCACTCTTTTTAAGAGTTGGCTGGCTGTCAACCAGACATCCCCTGACCCATAACTTTTTTTATTTTTTACTTTTTTTGTAGCCACATTGTTACACAGCCATTGTAGCATTGGCCTATATTGCCCCATGGCCAGTCCATCACTGTCTGCAACCTGTGCACGCATTCAGACCATCCATGCACATTTCTGTACATTTATGAGAGCCCTCCATCAGAGATCATCGGCAGAAGAAATCATGTCATCAGCAACAGTGATGTTGTTCCAACATTCTGTGACAGTTGACGGGTCCTGTCACTATGCCTCCAATTGATCATGTGCCCTGGCTACCTGGCCAAGGGGATGTCCCTTTGGGTGACTGGCAAGCGCACATGACTATTACCCGGGAGGTGTGGGTTCAATCCCCGCCTGGGCTCTCTCCACCTTGCTACAATTCCATTCCAAAAAAAGTTATGACATCATAAACAAACAAGGCTTTGTTGTCTTGATCATGTGATGTCATAACTTTTGGGGGGTGGAATGTTGGAATGACATCATCTCCTGTGCCTGTGATCTCTGATGGAGAGTAAAAGAGATTTCCACTGCATATACAGCAGCATTACTCAGTCACCTGATTAATTTGCGCAGTGTCAGGAGAGAGCAGGCGACGTTTCAGGATCGACAACAGTTGAAATAAAAAAATACAAAGCAAAGACACAAACCTGTCCAGAATTTCTAGGACAGTGTCAGTGAAGTTTAAACACATGTGTCAACTACAGTAAGTCACAGCCTGTGGAGAAAACTCAGGCTGGGATAAAAAATGGAAGCAGACCGAGCTGCATCAACTACTGTGTCCACTGAAACACAGCCTAAGATGGCATTCAACACTGTCCCAAGGCCAAAGGCATTTCCCCCAGTCACTAATGCAGCGGCTGGCCCTATCAACCAAGTACCAAGAGCAGACTACAATAAAAACCAAAGACCAGGCAACAATAGACAACAAAATCCTGGACACATCAATGACCAAAATCCATTTTACAATCACTATCAAGGTTCTGGATACAACAAATATCAAAGTCCAGGCTACAACCACAACCAAAGAAAAGCTTGCAACCAATACCAGACAAAAATGTTGACCAGACCACAACCTGCAGGAACTTCTCAGGTCCAGCCCACGATACAGACTAGACCAGGGCCTACAGAAACCTCCCAGGTCCAGCCCACATTAATGACTGGACCAGAGTCTGTAGGAACTTCCCAGGTCCGGTTCAAAATCCTAAAAAGACCAGAGCTTTCAGGACCTGCTCAGGTCCAGCCCACAATACTGACTAAACCAGAGCCTGCAAGAGCTGCTCAGGTCCAGCCTGCAATTCAGACTAGACCAGGGCCTACAGTAGGTTTTCAGGTCCAGCCCACAACTTTTACTAGACCAGAGCCAACAAAAACCTCCCAGGTTCAGTCCACATTACTGACTGGACCAGGGTCTATAGCAACTCCCCAGGTCCAGTACAGAATCCGAA
The DNA here is from genome assembly GCF_045865225.1 of Trachurus japonicus. Classification (NCBI taxonomy): domain Eukaryota; kingdom Metazoa; phylum Chordata; class Actinopteri; order Carangiformes; family Carangidae; genus Trachurus; species Trachurus japonicus. The sequence goes on along the minus strand of NC_140928.1, from coordinate 24,742,028 downwards.
AAAGACCACAGGCTGCAGTAAATACCAGCTCAGTCCAGCTTGCAGTTAATGACAAACTGCTTGCTGCTGTTGTTGGAAATACCAGCATCAGATTGAAGGTTAAAAAAGACACGACTAAACAGAACCTCATCCAAGTAGCTAAGCGAGAGCAAAAACAGCTCATGGATGCAGACAGAGCCAAGCTGGTCAAAGAAAAGCTTCAACTCACCAACGAGTTGAAGAGACTGACAGAACATGTCCATCATCATGCAACCCATGCATACTTTGAGTCGGCAGCCCTATATAATGACAAGTGCAAAATGATGGACATCGAGAAGGAGATGACACAACAAAACAAAGATCTACAGAGAACTCTCAAAGCTGAAATGGAAAAGGCAATAGCGGCTGACGAACGCTTAGCTGTGCAGGTAGTAAAAGATTCCAAGGTGAAACCTGAACTGGCAAAGGCCCAAGATGAACTAGTAAAGAGACAATGTCAGTATGAGGAGGAGAGATCCCATCTCCTGGCTGAACAAGAACGGGAAATCTCCAGGCTCAAGTCAGCATTTACTCGGGACCTGGAAGACAAAAAATCGGAATGGGAGACACAGAGAACCCGTCTCCTGGATGAGCACACAAAGGAAAACTCAATCGTCAAGGCAGAAGTGATGAAAGCACAGGAAGAGCTGGAGGAAGAAAGGTTCCAGTGGAGTGAGGAGAAGACCTGCCTGGAGACTCTCAGTCTCTGCCAAGAAACTGCAGAAAAGGAGGATCAACATCAAACTCTGATGGACAGATTAACAAATCTTGAAAATTTGATTGAAGAGTCTCAAGCAAGACCAATGAGGAGATCTCTGTGGAAACGGTTCCGCCAGATATTTACAAGGACAAGGACCTAACCACCCTCTGACCACCAACCCCTTAACACCTTCACCTACTTCAATTCTATCTATCTATCTATCTATCTATCTATCTATCTATCTATCTATCTATCTATCTATCTATCTATCTATCTATCTATCTATCTATCTATCTATCTATCTATCTATCTATCTATCTATCTATCTATCTGTCTGTCTGTCTGTCTGTCTGTCTGTCTGTCTGTCTGTCTGTCTGTCTGTCTGTCTGTCTCATACACAAATAAAAAAAGAAAAAAATACTTTTTGTTTAAATCTGTATTGAATTTAACAACAACAACAAAAAAGGCATGTCACCAGTAGTTCTAATTCTGGTATAAGCATACCACAACTTGACATTTATGTAACAGGCGAGAGAGAGAGAGAGAGAGAGAGAGAGAGAGAGAGAGAACTTTTAAATTTGACGCTATCTTATCTTACTGTCAGTGGCGGCTGGTGACTGAAAAAATTGGGGAGGACAGGAGGAAAACCAGTCCACGGTGTCATGTTATTTTAGTCAACTACCTATCTCTACTTTCTTATATTCGATTTAATTTGAGTAATAAAACAATGACGTACAAGACTTCTTTAAAAAAACATTTTATTAAATGATAAAAGTCTGTTGACATCAGGACCATGAGTGGAGGTGAGTGACTTTGACATCAGGACCATGAGAGGAGCAGAGATCCTGTTGACAACATCAGAGGTGCAGAGTGAGCAGAAATCAAACTTTGTCAGTTTCATAGTAATTGGAAAAAACACTGAGGAAAAAAATAATTGAACTATTAAGTACTCACCTTTTCTTTAGAATTTGTAAAGCCACAAGGCAGAGTGACTTTGACATCAGGACCATGAGAGGAGCAGTGACTTTGACATCAGGACCATGAGAGGAGCAGTGACTTTGACATCAGGACCATGAGAGCAGGTGAGTGACTTTGACATCAGGACCATGAGAGGAGCAGTGACTTTGACATCAGGACCATGAGAGGAGCAGTGACTTTGACATCAGGACCATGAGAGGAGCAGTGACTTTGACATCCCTCCTCATTCAGTGGCTCATCTTCATCTTCCTCATGTGCTGTTCTCCTCTCTGCGCTGTCTGACCTGTCTCCGTTGCGCCGTAGCGCTTCACTCCGTCAATTCAGAGTATTTTCACAGCGTATTCTGCGGTCAGTCTTCGGTCTCTGCTCCGGTCCCGACTGGGCTCCGGACACGGAGCAGAGAGCCAGGTCCGACAGTGCCAGGCTATCCCTCTCTGAAGCAGAGGAGAGGTCGGCTTCACTCCCGTCCGTCTTCACAGAGTCCACAAAGGGTTTCTGATCACAGGGTTTCCAGCGCTGCCGCCTAAACTAACGTGTTAAAAAAAAAAAAAGTAGCGAATATTCGCCGCCGCCGCCCCCCTTGGGACGATCGCCTTCATTCATCTCCGCATCCTCACACACACATAGGCTACACACCACAGAGAAACGCGCATGCATAACAGCAGCGCGCGCTATAGGTGCCGGCCTTTCGTGTAAACAAAGCCTGGTCATTATATGACACCCGGCTATTAATTAAATGTTTGAAAAATAAATGCGACTTATAAACCGGTGCGACTTATATATGTTCTTTTCCTCTTCATGACGTATTTTTAGGCAGATGCGACTAATACTCAGGTGCGACATATAGTCCGGAAAATACGGTAATTAGTGGGGCTCGGACCGTCGGACAGTCACCGGCATGCCAGCCATCTGCTCTACCCACTACGCTACCGCAGCAGTTTACAAAGACTGCAGGACAGCACAGCACATCACACAACACTCATTAGTACACTCCCCCAAGACAAAGTGCGTTGCTGTTCCGTATTATGTCCCGCTGTTGTGCCGCTAAATATCTTCTCCTTCCGCGCCTCGACCCCAGGTTACCGTTGTGACAGTCAACGCGAATGCAGCTGTCAGAGTAACTACACGACAGCAGCATATCACAACAAAACAACTTCGTTGCTGCTCCGTATAGTGTCCCGGTCGTGCCGCTAACATTATGTCCTCCAACCGATTCCAATATCGCTGAAAACTCCATATTTCTTGTCCGAGCATAGCTGGTAGTGAAAGCTGTAAAATACATAGCAGTATTTCCTGTTTACAGCACAGTCTATGGTTTACAGCTGTATAAATGTGAGAATGAAATTTGGGAACTGTTATTGGACCAACCTGCTGTCAATCTTGTGTTCTGATTGCTGATTGGTACAGAAGAGCCTCCTCCGTCATGACGTCATTTTACGTGTCTTAGCCAATCACAGGTCAGGATGAAGACATCCTAAATGCATTGAGTCAATGGAAGAAGATCCCGCCCCGAGGCCAGTTAGGGAAGTAAAAATCTTGCCACCTCCGTAGAGCCCCCACCTTCCTGCTCCCTGCTCCTCACACAGCCTGCTCTGTCTCCTGAGCCTGCTGGCGGCGCAGTTGAGCCGTTTTAAGTGGATTTTCTTCCAAAAAACAAACTTTTTTTATGATAAAATACATATACAATATTTTATAAATTATACTGAGATTTGGTAATGATTTATTTCAACCAGTTACTCTTTCTTAAATAAAAAATAAATTTTCCTTTTGCCTCTCAAAAATAGAGGAGGACCAACCTCCTCTGCCTCAATGGACCAGCCTCCTCTGCTTACTGTAAAGTCCAAAGGGAATATTTTCCCAAATAAACTCTGGTGCCTAGAGGGTGAATCTGTCCTTATAGGTTCAAAAATAAAATGATTCATGTATGTATTAATTTAATATTTGACAAACATTTTTATGTCTCTACTATTAAATTGAAATAAAATACTAAAATGAATATATTTAAGTCTTGAGTCAGTAGTAGCACCCAGTGGCTCTGTTGATGTTTGATCATCTTAATCATTAGTCCTGTGTTGGGACTCAGCCCATTCAAAATGGAGGACGGCTGTGGCTCAGGAGGTAGAGCGGGTCGTCCACTAACCGGAAGGTCGGTGGTTCGATTCCAGGCTCCTCCAGTCAACATGTCGAAGTGTCCTTGGGCAAGACACTGAACCCACACTTGCCCCCCGATGTGTCCATCGGGGTATGAATGGGTATGAATGTGCACAGTGCTGTATGAATGTGTGTGAAAGGGTGAATGTGACCATTACATTGTAAAGCGCTTTGAGTGGTCCAAGAGACTAGAAAAGCGCTATATAAGTGCAAGTCCATTTACCATTTACCATTTACCTGACCACACGGCCGGCCTCCTTTGTCTCCCAAACAAAGGAAACCCTCTGAACTCAGCCTCCCAGCGTCCTTCACCTTTTCACACCTAGGTGTGAAACCTCCACTACTGACCCCCCATTGGTCAGGTATGACCCCAGGACTGTGAGGTCACAGGCCATATAAAAGGAGAAGGTGCCCTTCTGCTCTCTCTCTTCTCTCTCTCTTCTTGGTGATTCTCAGAAGGAGCTGCCGCTCCTCTCAGCTCCTCACCTGGAGCTACTGCTACAGCTCTCCAACCTCTGTGAGGACTGCACAAGGTAGACGCCTACACTGGAGCAACCCGTGGCAGCGACGCGAGTGCCTACCAACGGATTAACGAACAAGAACCAGCTAGCACGACACAAGGTCTGCTAGTTGAGTCAACAAGGAACGGAGCCACAACGCCAAGCAGAACAACCAACCAACTCTGCAAGGAGAAGGACTCTCCTCAACGGAACTCAAACTACACAGCCAGGACGGCTGTAGTTCACTGGACAGAGACACAATCATTGGACTTGACTGTCACAACAGGACCAGCAAAACCTGCAACCGCAGGACCCCCACCAGCACCGGGATCTTCTCACCTTCATGTGACTTGGTAACGTAACTGGGCATAGTTAGGATTACTTTGCACCTTGACTAAGCATAGAGTACTTCAACCTTGCCAATGTATGTATTGATTGAAATCAGTTTAAATACTTGAGCTTTGTTGTTGTCAGCTATAGCCTCATATTTAGTTAACCTATGTGTAACATGCAACTTGAGTGTTGAACAAAGGACACACCTTTGTTCACCTCCCCCACATCACATGTGGTTGGCCTTAGAGGCCATCTTGGAGGCCATTTGGTTGTAACTCCCTTTGTCTCAGGACAAAGCAACCATCCTCCATCTTTTCCATTGTCTGAGATCACACTTCACACCTCACAGACACATGGTCACCCACACATATTCATACACTCTCACCAACACACACACACACACACACACACACACACACACGTGTACATAGTGTATGTAGCTTGTCTTAGTTTCATGTTTTGTTATTCCATTTTCTAGATGTGTCCAATAAACTTCCTTGAAACTTTGCTCGTCTGTTAATGTTGTACAACAGTGAGTATGCCAACCTCTACGCAGTAGAACTTCTAAATCCTTCAACTTTGCAGCTATTGATAATGTTATTTTGTTTATAATTATTAACTTAATCATTAAACAAGGTTTTATATTAATAGTTAGCACACCCTTATGAGACAGATTTTGGTACATTGGCTGTCTGGTGCCCCGAGGTGGATTTAATAAAATTAAATCCCATTAATATTTTTTATAGTAATTATTAATATTTTGGTATTGATATTTTACTAATTTGATAGCCAATAACCCTCTTAATAATAACTTTACTTATAGTTGGTATAACCCTAACATAAATGGTGCCCCCTTTGTAATAGTTCTTAATAAATTTTCTTATAAGTTGTGCCAGAGCACAACATAAATGGTGCTTCCGTTGTGAGGCATCATAATAATTCTTAACACTTTTCTTATAGTTGTGCCAGAGCACAACATAAATGGTGCTTCCGTTGTGAGGCATCTAAATAGTTCTCTCCAAATTATCTTAAAGCAGATATCAGTGGCACGGCCGTTTCGGCTAATGCTGTGTTCAAGGCAGGCTTTTGAAACCGTAAGTTACAGCTTCAAGTCACAACTACGACTTGGTAGCGTTCCAGGTAACCCGTAGCTCGTGTTTTTACCGTCCTGTTGTCTGTGAAAGTTCCCTATAACGGCCACTCGTAACTTCCGACCCGTGAACTCGTACCAGATCGAACTGGTATGACTTCACAGGAAGGAAAAACACAAAGTACGAGTTTCCTTGAACGCACCATGAGTTAGCAGCCCCCGCCCTTGTCAGGCATCAATTGGTCCTCGTGCTACGTCACCACATTCACGCGCATCCCTTGGCTGCACACACAGCCCTTCATGCCGTTCTCTCCCCTCATTGGATAACACTTGTATCCCACAAGGAAAATTTTCTCCTCGGGTTACAGCAGAGCAGAGTGACGGAGAGACTCGTGTTTAGGCTGAAATACTTCATGTAAGTGATTGCTGACGGAAAATAGGACTATTTAGGACTTATATTAACAAAAACATTCCACTGATATCTGCTTTAAAGTTGTGCCAGAGCACAACACCTGTGTGGTGGTGACTGTGTCTGCAGCGCCCCCTCCCCCTGCCTGTATTTTGGTCTTTTGCTTTGTTTTGTTGTGCACCGGGACGTTTTTTGAGAGAGCAAGACAGTCTGTGTTTTTTCTCCAGCCAATGACGGAGCTCAGGTGAAGCTACACGGCTCAGCGCTGCTAGCCACACTAGCCGTCACGGGGTCATCCCTATGTTCCCACAGCCCTATGTTCCCTCAGCCCTATGTTCCCTCATTTCTAACTTTTGTCGTCACTGAAAATTAGGCCCTATGTTCCCTCAGCCCTATGTTCCCTCATTTCTAACTTTTGTTGTCACTGAAAATTAGGCCCTATTCCCACAGCCCTTTGGTCCCACCATTGGTTGGGTTTAGGCAATGAAGAAAGGAGTTGGTTAAGTTTAGTAAAAAGATCAGGTAGAGGCTAGACAGGCCAGATAGACAGAGTCCAGATAGGTAGAGAGAGTCCAGAGGGAACATAGGGCTGAGGGAACATAGGGCTGAGGGAACATAGGCACGCTCCCGCTGTCACTGATGCTGCTGAGTTTTAGCATGTCTCTCTCTCTCAGTGAAGCGCTGTAGCCTTAAGCTGTGTTCACACCAAACGCGATGAACGCGATTTTTTCGCGCGACAAATGAGAATCCGTTGCGCTACCGCTCGTGTTTTGACGCGTGACCATTTTGTGTAAATTTGCGTCATCGCGTCCCCCCTCCCCTCCCCTCTACTGCGTAGGCTTGACAATGGACGAGGTGAAGCTGATCGTTGACGTCCTGGTCCTGGTGTAGCAGGTAAAAAAAACTCCGCTCAGCCCCGTTTACGTTACTTTACATGTAATCTCGACGCGCGATAACGCAGCATGGCGTTTGGTGTGAACACCCCTTTAACAGTTACTTTCTTGCATGAAAAAATATTAAAACTTAATAAAGTTACATAATAACAGCGCTAGAGCAGGAAATAAAACAGCTTTTCGCCTGTTTTACAGCTACCACTACCGGTTGCCACAAAATGCATTCTGGGAAACTGCATACTGTGAATGCCGTTGGTCTGCTGAAGTAGCATACTGAATCCCACATTCAGTATGCAGTATGTACTAACGCAGTATGTAGTAGGCAGTACGGTACAGGGATGCAAACAGTGCGCCGAAAAGCACAACTCGTGTTTTTCGTGGCCAGTTAGGTGACTTGAACGTGAATCGTTCAGATCCAAAGAGTTTTTTGTTTTGGTTTTTTTTGCGGGGGGGGGGGGGGGTCTCAGCTTGGGTCAGTTAAAGGAGAATTCCGGTCATTTTTGACCCCTAAATCATTGTCCTGATGATCACCCAGTGTTGACGGGAACAAAAAACGTGACTAAAATTGATGCAGGCAAACCGGAGTTACACCATGGCTAGATGGCGCTAGCGAGTATGAGGGCAATTTTTCAGTGCAGTCGTAATGTCCAAAATATCTCTGACCGTTTATTTTTGGAAAGAAATCATCATAACAAGGAAAAAGTGTTTGTTTCTGTGGCGGGGAGAGCAGGCGCTCTGCGATCGGATGGTAATGTCTTTCCAGGACGTTCCAGAGTCCGGCTGTCTGAGGTGAGTGATTAAGTTTATACTGTTTATACCTGTTGCTGTGTCAGGCAGGTGTTTCCCATGGAGCGCTGCCCCGTTTAGAGGGTGAAGGAAGCCCTACGTGGAAAGACGTTGCCTCCGCGATGTAGAATGTGTTTTATAGAAGAGAAACACACCGCTGACTTGTATCATCAAAACAGACAAATGTAAACACAGAAGGCTGAAAATCACTGGACATGTCTGTTGGGATTATACAAATCAACAGTGTAAAGTAGAGCTGTCAAGATGTGTGCAGTAGTTAATTATTGCATATCCTACTGTACCTATCACTCCTATTGTTTCTGATGTACAGGTGCATTAGAATATCATGGGAGAGTATATTTAAATAAAAATAAATAATAGTAATAATTATGGCTAACATTCAGTGAAGACCTAAAATTCAGTATCCCCAAAATTGAAATATTGCAAATAAACTTTTTAAGCAAACTATGTCCATCTATAATGCACTCAATAATTGGTTGGGGTTGAACTACTGGAAATTGACTTTTCCGTGTCCGTGATATTATGATGTAATTATTTGTTAAGCCCCAAAGCTGGGGCTGATTATTTTTTAGGCATAAGGTGATCAATGCAGCCATGAAAAGCAAGGATTTGAAGCGTGGGATTCTTCATCTTCAGACTGTTGTTCCCGCTCGTCAAGGTAACTACTAAATGCTGCCCTTAATATTTGATTGAGCGGAATTAGACTCTTAAAAACGGGTTAAGGTGATATATAATAACATTGGACTGGAGCGCAACTCATGGCACGTCCTACCCCACCAGAGTCATTACCCATCAGATTAAGGTCTAACACTCATTTGAATTCCAGGTGTAAATAAGATTTTAGTTTAACTTTGGAGAAATTATGTTGAAGGGAAAAAAGTAAAACCCTGCTTCCATTTGTTGTGCTCCATTAACTTGAATAAAAAGCCTTTATGTTGTTTATTTGTATGTGTGTGTGTGGGTGGGGGTTGGGACTACATTACACGATTTCATCTTCCAAATCCCAAATCAATAGAACACAATCCACTTGCAATCTACTCTCCAAATGGCCTCCTGAGAACAAAGAAAACAGGAGGTGAACTAAGTGAAGTGGCTGCTGGAGGATTCCCCACAGAGGAAACTTTTCATTATTTTATTTTCTGTATCCACAGTCTGTATTCTGCAACCCATGTGCTGTGCCTCCATGTTCTGCAGAGTGGGCATTTGTCAAACAAAAAACAAAAAACCTTGTTAACAAATAATGCACGAGGAACTTTACAATTACAGTTAATGTTGTCCATTCCAATTCATAAGGCTGAAGGCAGGACTAGTGGTCCAACTGTACACAACCACTGAGTTCATAAGATAGTGTTAAATGATGTTATAAACAAGACCTCGTGGCTCCACACAATGTGGCAGATTTACACAGTAGAGCTGTCACCTGTCATACACAGAATGTAATATTACTGTTACATTTACTAACTAATAGTCCGTTCCAGGCAACCCATAACTCGTGTTTTTCCGACCTGTGAACTCGTACCACTCGTACTGGTATGAGTTCACGGGTAGGACGTTATGGGTTTGACTGCCATTGTAGTGCATTTTCACAGGTAACAGGTCAGAAAAACACGAGTTACGGGTTGCTGTAACGCTACAAAGTCGTAAGTTGTGACTTGAAGTCGTGACTTATGGGTTCAAAAGTCCTGCGTGGAACGCGCGTAAAGATAATTTAAATGGCATCTTTTGAAACCATGGTTACAACGTGCAGCTGAGTGGAAACATTTATGAAAAAAATAACTAACAGAAAACAATAATATAAAAAACAAAAGTTACACAGAGGTCACTGACACATTAAAGGGTAAATTGCATATGAAGCAGGTGAGGTGGCCAGTATCTGTAATAAAACGAAGAGGGACAAGTAGTAAAGCCACATTGAAACAATTCTTTCATGTTAAGTATGGATTGAGATTTTGTGGGTTTTTGTTGTTTGTTTTTTTAATTTATACTGATAAATGCAAGAATTGATGGTGTTTAGTGAAGCATGAAGAGGTTTTCTCTGCATGGCGTAAAAAGATTCACCTGGATAGCACTCGTATCCAGGAGGTTGGACATAACCTTTATGTCCATGTTCATTTGTCCATTTTTCTTCTTTTGTCTTTTTCTGGTTTTTTGTAGCTGTGTCATAACTGTCTCCCCTTACGTGTTCATTGTGATCAACACTAATAATGTCTCTGCCCTCACTGTCAGTGTAAATGTGTTTAGGTTCGCCTGCCACCAAATAAGAAAGGAACACATTAATCAGCTGATGGATCTGTAAAGATCTGTATTTCTGAGGTGTGTGTGTGTGTGTGTGTGTGAAGGAGAAGAACGGGGAGGATCGATGTTTATAATGTGAACTTACTTTTACTAACAGGATACATTTTCACTTTGACCAGCGCTTTGCTTTATGACAGAGATTGAATTATGCAGTGCAGTTAGAATTGTCTACTTTTTTTTTTTTTTGCAAGGCAAACATTACAGCGCAGACACATGCTTCAGTGAATGGAGGTGTTAGGCACACACTGTTCAATGGGCCAACAATTTAAACTACTGAAAACAAAGACCAGAGGTATAGGCTACTGCTACTTGGAACTGTCAGAAGGGTGACGGATGAATGAAAAGATGTTTTTTTCTGTCTTTTTAACCACTTCACTTACTACCAGTCAGCTTTCAAGGTTGTGGGTTTTTCGTTTTGTTATTTTTCTTAAATCTGACTCAATGCTTGACTGGCATTTGGAAACGAGTCAATACATCTTAAATATCAGTGACAGAGGAAGACTGTTGAAGAATAACAGTAGCTGTGATAGCTCCACACCTATAACTACTGTACCACACCACATGGAATAATAAACTCTAAATTCTACATTGATTGGACTACTTGTACTAGACATACACTGTAAAGACCCAGTTCCCACAGGGCACTGCTCTATGAGGATCAGTGTGTTTGCAAATATATAATGTTGGAGATGGTTAAAGTATGTGTAAAGTGAAACTAGATTTAGTCACATCACAGACAGATGTGTAACTATCCTGTCAAATTGGAATGCTAGAAAAACTGGAAGCTGGGGGTGTGTCTGCTGTAGGCAGTGAAGCCCCGCCCACTCGCTGAGCTTCATCACATTTCAGCTGTCAATCAAATATCACCAAATTAAGTTAATGCTAACTGTCTGTCACATCATACCTGAGCAATATACATTCTGACCAAAAGTGTGTAAAAACAAGTATAGGAAGAAACATAAAAAAGTAAAGTGTGTGAAGTTGCATAGTGCAACAGAGTACATTTTTAGGAGAGAAAGCTGTAATCAGTGCTGGAGCTGCACACATAAGGAAACAGAATTGCTTGTGTGTGTGTGTGGTGATATGTGCTGTGAGCAGTGTGGTGTGAAGTGGATGGTGGTCTTGCTGGTTACTAATCATCCCCCTATGGAGGGAGCAGCCAGTTCCAGAGCCAGGCAGCCCACAGTTACAAGTGATTAACCTCCTAAAATCTCCAAAACACGAGACAGAGTGAGAAACCGTTCCCCTGTAACATCCCTTACCTCAGAACCGCACAAGATCTCACATTAGAAAACATGTCTTCCTTCACAGCGTGCGTCTGTTGTAGCGCTCAGTAGATCTGAGCAGAAACCAGATCTTTTTCCTGATGAGTAACCTGGAGGCTGGACTCCTGTTGTCTTCCACCTGCACTAATTTTCTGCAAAACTGGACTCACTGGGAGCTGTACTGGAGGGCGCAATCCTAAACCTGCGCTATTGCTTTGCCCCACAAGTTACTTAGGCATTATGTGGGGCATTAAAGCAGAAGTAAGCGGAATGTTTGTGTTAATATAAGTCTTAAATAGTTCTATCTTCCGACAGCAATCACATATATAGAGTGTTTGGTCTGAAACACGGGTCTGTCAGTCACTCTGCTCTGCTGTAAGCCGAGGAGAAAACTTTCCTTGTATCCTACAACCTTTATCCAATGAGGAGAGAGAATGGCATAAAGGGGCGGTCCTCTCTGTGTGTGCAGCCAAGGGATGCGCGTGAATGTGGTGACGTGGGGACGAGGGCGGGGACTGCTAACTCCATCCGCTGACAAGAAGTTAGCCAAAACAACCAGATTGCTTACTTCTGCTTTAAAAGGAGTCAACAACAACAGTCCAGCACTGCCTCAGTGTTTAAAACATGATAAATGTAGTAAGAAAAACAAATTTTTTTTTTTTTTTTGGCTCTTCAGCCGCTAAATGCCTGAAAAAAGAATTCCTGAGGGTATTATGGAGCTAAGTGATGATTCTCTGTGACCATCAACAAAATAGAAATGTGCCAGTGTCATACATTTTGAACACTTAAACAGTCATTTCCTGTCTGTCTTTCAGTGACCTTCAGTGATCTCCCACGGTTTTAAAATGTAAATTTCCAGAAGATATTTTAATCTTTAATAACATGTCAGTTTGTCAAACATTTCTCTCTGCACACATTCATATCATTATCATCTGACATTTGCCAAGTAGAGTCCTGTGAGCGTTCCCTTGACCTCAAAGCATTCAACACGAGTGGATATGAATAACAGTGATTGTCACATCTTCGATCGCACCGCCCTCAGAACTTATCCTAAATAGAGTTACTATTAACCTTAACATGGAACAATGTAACAGTCAATGCACTTTAATGTAAGCTCTTGGCTCTGGGCCAAAAAATAAAAGCCCTCAGAGAGGAAAACTGCACAGCAGTTTCTGGATGTGGAGGAGGAAATGCCAGCAGTGTGCGTGAGCCAAGACAAGCCGATGTGGTGGGCTACATTCTAATAACCCACCTCTGACTGGGAGACGAGTGGGTGCAAGAAGGGGGCCAAACAGCCTCTTAATCCCAGCTTGGCTCTTTTGACTCTGTCAGACAGTGTTTCCTGCAGTTCCTGATAGCCTGACAACTTGTATAAATCAAATGTCCAGGGTTCAACGGCGCTGTGTGAGCGGCGTGTTTATAGAAACTGTATATCCATGTGAAATTGTAGCTGGCTAAACCCTGTGTCTTTTTTGTCATGTTGTAGCTGCTCCAACCCCACAGGGGTTCATTTATTTCCTGGTTTAAAGACTTGGCTCTGTACTGCGATTATTTTACACTCTCTTCTAGGGCAGAAGATGACCTGTGGTGGAGTCTCCAAATCCTCCACGTTGGAGACAGATGTTCTGCACAGGGTGAGTTCGAGGAGAACATATTTAACGCGTGTTTCCTCTTAGAAACCAGTGGGTTTTACATATGGAGGAGCGATTCAACATTTCCAGTGTTACAGCACAGCAGGACCTCTGATTTAATGATGCATGGACGCCATGTAGAGTTCAATCATTGCACTATTCACACTCTGGATACAGGATTTTCTGTTTAATATTTAGAATGTGTCAGATTTATGACAGTTACAATTGAATCATGACAACCATAACACATTGACCTGGACCTGACCACATAAACATTTAAGACAAGGATAAGAATATATCAGAATATCCTACATGATCATACTGCTGTCTGGTTAATGAAGTTGAGTTTATAAAGTGTGTGTCATTGACCTAGAGAAAAAAAATGAGAAATTAAAAATTGCTCAAATGCCACAAGAAGGATAGATAATAGAAAGCTGTATACTGTATGTTCAGATTAGGAGAAACTGCCATAGTTCACAGCATCCATCAGAGTGGAAGATTTGATACTATAGACAGTATCATTATCTGACAATCACATTTACATTGAGGGTTCTTAGAGGGACTTGAGGTCCTCTGCTACATCTCATACAACGTCTCCAAAATTAACAAGAAAGCCTGCAGTGTGCACCTATTTTTTTTTCTTATTATCAAACCTATAGCGTATGAGACATTCTCCATTTTCTGTTTATGATTTGGAGTAATTACATCCTTCCAAAATAGAAACACTCATTTTGTATTTAAGTCGTTCCACCTACTGTAACAGGCCCCTGAGAGTCTGGAGAGACAAACTGCTGGAAATCTGTCATCAGGTTTAATTAGAAGGATGTTGAAACAAGAGAAAAAAAACAGCTATTTGCATAACATCACTCAATGCAAATGAAGGCCATTCAAATTTGTCTTGACGACTTTTTGAGATGAATTGCTTCTGCATACAACTGCAATTGTAACCTGGCTACTGATTGATGAGGATCCCCTCACTTCTAAATGATCTAGGGCTCTAGTACTACACAACTTACCAGTCTGGTTGGGTCCAGACTGTGTGATGGGTGCAGCCTGTTCATGGCAGGGTGCAGTCAATCAGACTCTAGTGTGGACCAAACTGAAAGTTTAGGGAGTCCAGATTTCAGTATGGATTCAGACTTTGGAGCTGACCAAACTGGCTATGTATGTGGGATGGACAGATCCCCCACCCACCCACCCATATGACCTTTGGGTTGGGATCTGACAGGACCTCCATCTGTCTAAAGGCAAAAGGAGAGGGGAAACACGTACTGGACAAAAAAGGGACATAATCTGAGACCAAGGGGGCAGTTGTCGGTCTGAGAAGTGAAGCTCACTTCCGCGTTCAAAAAGCTGCAATCCCCTCGGCTGTCGCTGGGGGCTGGCTCCAGAAGGGAGCAACTCCAATTGAGCCCCATGTTAAAATAGCCGATTTTACAGCTTAAAAAAACATATTTACAGCCTGGTACATTTTATTTTTTTGGTCTCAACCGATAGTTTCTACCCCCGCACACACTCTGAGGGGGGTGAATTTTTTTTAAACTCTACCGTTTTACTATTATTAGGTTTAAAGTTCTGGCCAATTAGGGCGCAGAACCGTTGAGTGACAGGTCCGGAGACCGCTGCTACGAGGCCAGTGGGCGGGCCCTCGGCCGGCCAACGGCCGCACCGCTCCAAATATGGCAAGTAGAATCCAACATGGCGCGGCTCAAACCCCCGTAGTAGCGGCACAAAACAGACTCCCCCAAACCAATGGGTGACGTCACGGACGCTACGTCCATTCTTTTTACAGTCTATGTCTGAGACCTAAAATTAAGTCTCACGCTGAAATTCTGAAAGCTTCAGTTCATCTACTGACCACTAGAGTGCGTCCAACTTTACAGCAAAAATAAACATGTTGGTAAACATGCTGGTACAAAAACAGTTTTGGTCCCTACAGATAGTTTCCACCTTTGTGACAACTGCGATCATTTTCATATTACTCACTGTACAACACAAGTTGTAGGCCTCCTCTTTGACCATTTCTGGATTAGGCATTCAGAATCAGGAATTGAAGATCAGCTCACTCTGAGCCCCATACAGTGACTGCTCCTCAGAAACCCCAGATGTCAAACAGGTATACTTCCATCTTTACTCAAAGTCCTCGGCGTCCTTCTTCAGAGGTCAGCCTGGAGGTTGTCTATCAATCAGTCCATTTTGGCTTTGCCACCTGTTCTGTTGAAAAAGTAAAATTACACCCATTATGTTCTGGGTCACATTGACCTGCACTGTTAATAATCAGTTCAGATGAGTAAAATTTTAGTATGACTCATCAGAGGCTTCAAGACGTAGGCGCATATGAGCATGTCATATAAGTGCTACATTTAATATTTACCTCCAGTCAAATGCCCTTAATCAAAATCTATGAAATTCCAGTGCTCTGCACCTTTTCTATTTAATCCTATATTTGATTTTAGTTATTTTAATTATGTAAAGGTCACTGTAGGCATGATTCCCCAGTCTTTGTATTACTGTTTTTATATTTCTATCTCTTTTACATTAATCCATCTCTCCAGAACGCATGCTGTGCTACTTTCCCTGTCCACCCACGCATTTATTTAACAGAAATCAACCCAAAACAATCCATCCATCCAATGCCCATGTGCAGGGTTGTGGGGAGGCCAGAGGAGAACCTGAAGGGAATCCAAACATGCAGGAGAACATCCACACATCAAGGATCTGGATCGAACCCAGAGCCAAAATACATTACTCTGCCCACAAGGAACATTGGAAATGAAAATTTTCTTTGTGATATTTTTTTTTGTTGACATTCATTAAACATTTATATTTAAATTAACTTAATATTAAGTATCAATACCCAGCAAAGTCTAGCAAAAGTTGGATGAGCTTGGGATGGCTTTCATGACAGAGAATGTGCTACCAGGTCCTCTGAAATGATACAGCAGTGATCTGTGTGTATTTATAGATGAATGAATACAAGACTCTCTTTTGTCTGAAGTTTATCGATCAGTCGAGCACTGGGACGTGCCACTTGTGTTATGTGAAGCTAAAAGTGTCTTTAGTTGTTTGTTAGTTGTTGGGCAGCTCTACCTGCTCTACCTTCTGTTATGATTATATGTTCAAATGTTTGCATTGGCTGAATCACAGAAATCTAAGCTTCCCATAGAAATGTAACACGATGAGTACAGTAATGCTGTGTGCATGCTGATGGTGATGTATTCTGTAAACCCTGGAGTGGGTATCAGGACATCTATACACACCTGACTTAACTTAGTTTTAAGTTGCCTTAATATGTCTCTCACAGAAGTAAAGAGCAGGTGCTTGGCAGCTTGGCCAGGTCTTACATCTGCATCTGTTTTTGCTTAGGCCACGGTGAGGTCAAGTCAAAATGTATCCATATAGCCTAAGGAAATATCACAAATCACAAGTTTACCTCAAAGGGCTAAACAGCCTGTGCAGCATTACTCTATAGTCTTAAAACCCTGAAACTCTTAAACTGGATAAGGAAAAACAGACCTGTGTTCTGAAAAAGAGGAGGATGGGATGGCATGTGAGGTTTAAGGAGATCAGACTGGTGTGAGGGGACATGCCTATTTAAGATTCCATGTCAGGATTTCATTAGAAGGCCAATAAAGTCTGATCTGGAATAGGAATAATGGAATAAACAGCTGGAGGATGCCGAGACATTTCTAGATTCCATCTGTCAGCTTTCATTATTTGACCCTGGCTGCAAATTGCTGCTATCCAGAGGTCTCTCTATATTTAACAATAATATTGTTAAATATTTAGCATAATGTGCTGTAAATGAACAATGAACTTACACTGAGCATAGTGAAACAGTTATTGTTATGGTTTGCTATGGTTGGACTTAAATTCATTTTGACTCTAATGTTTGGTCGTCTGTTCCGTTTCTTGTTTTATTTTGTAATTACTTCCCTTGTGGTTATTTTTCTTCCCGTCTTTGTCCTGTTTCCTTCCAAGTAGATTTTCTGGCCTACCCGACTGTGTTTCACTATTACCCTTGACTCCCTTGTGTAGTTAAGTTTGTATCCTCTCCTCTGTCTTTGTCAGTTTGTTGTGTTTTAGTTGGTTGTGCTCCTGTTCTTGGTCCTATTCATATTTCTCTTGCATCTCCTGGAGCTTTTTGTTGTTGTTGGTTTTGTTTTTGTTCCTGTCTGGATTCTGTCATTGAGTTCTGCTTGAGTTGCAAGTTTGGTTTTCTTTATGAAATTGCTTTTGTTCCTACCAAATCCCTTTTTGTGAGTCTGCATTTGGCTCCTTACTTTCTCATACCTGACCTCAAATACCAAGCTACTTTTGTTTTCCTTAACAAATCAAAATAAATTGGAAAAGAAAAGCAGGAAATAAGAGAAATTTGAATTTGCGTTTGTGGAATTTGTTGCAGAAAGTTGTGACATTGCTAACTCTTGTTAGAAATTGCACACACTGCTCTTAATACAAGATACAGCAAGTGTAGTTTAATGCCAGGAATGTGTCAATTTGTTGACATTTTAGATTTGTTTTTAATTAGTAAATTAATAAGTGTTCTTTTAAATATGGCAATGAACTTAGAATGACACACTGCCTACAATTTAGTTTAATTCATGACAATTAAAGAAAAATGAATAGAGAAAACACAAGTTTGCAGTTACTTTATGTAAAGTAAAATATACAGGAAACAGGAACAGCCTAATGTGACCTCACCAACACAGCTGCCACTGCTCACAATGGTGCTAATATGCTGATGATAATGCTGCCATTAGCATGCACACAATTGTTTATTAAAACTTTAACAAAGTAGGGCAGGGGATGATGAATGACATTAAAGAAGATACGTGTTCATATTGTAGCACTCCTCAGTGATGAATAGCTGCAGGTTGTTTGCTCATTCTGCTTATCACAGGCCACTGCTGGCTGTAGCGAACACCAAAACAACAAGCCATCTGGTTTTATGGTGTTATCTCAGCACCATCAGCTGACTTTAACAACTTCCACAATGGACTAGCTCCCACTTTCCAACTTGCAGGAAAAACAGCAACATGTTTCCCTCACTCTCTGCCAATCACAGGTCTGCCATACGAATCACTGTATCAGTGACTACATGCAAAAACACAAAGTTTACTGTTTATACTGTGTCTCGTAAGGATTTGAGTCATGTACCATAGACATTTGATTGTTTTTTGAGTGTTTGTTGTGGTTGCAATAATTGCACTTTGCGTTTTTTGCTCCCCCCAACACTGGGTGACCATCAGGAAAATGATTCAGGGGTCAAACATGGCCCGGAATTCTCCTTTAACTGGACATATAACTGTAACACACTCTACAACAGTTCACATGTTGTTCAGTGAATATTGAGGATGCTTTGAATCAGTGGGGCTTCTGTCACTACATTTCATCCTCTGGAGGAAATACACATAGCGATTCTCATGGTAGTCCATTCAGTAGTTATCAAGACATTTCATTCATAGTCACCAAGTCATTAGGATTCATCCTCTGGAGACAAAATTTGACAACAAGCCTGCAGGTTTTGCTTGGATATTTTGATGCTCCAGAGTGGAGACGGCATTCATGTCCCATCCCATAACTGCGCAGGGATGGTTGATAAAAGATGAGAAATAAGCCCATAGATTGGAATTCTACACCCATATGACCTCAGCCTTCTGAAAGCTGGCAGCCTGGTGTAACGCACATGAATACCAAAGTGTACATTATATGGGTGTGATGTGTTCATTGCTATTCACATGGTCCGCTCTAAAGTATGTCTCAACCATCTGCTTTAATACAAATTTTTGGCATTCCTTGATCAGATGCGGAACAACACAATACAATGGCTAAACATCTTTTATCATTATTACCAGGCTTCCACAGTTGTGAGGAATGCTATAGCAGTGCCGATGCAACTGGATCTCTCACACCACCAACATCCAATCCGTTAGCCACTTCGGCGGTACCTGGCAGTGAGTCTCTGCAGGTGTCATTTCTCTTCATGCACACTCACCTACCTCCGCACAACGTTCAGAGTGGAGCCATTAATCATCTTTTTTTTTTCCTGTTCAGCAGATGAAGTGTTTAGATTGCAAATACCGTTGAGATTCTCACACCGGCTGAAAGCGTGTTCATCATTATCAGCTCTCAGAGGGCAGGAATTACTTAAGCAGCCATGTCTGAAGCAAACAGCATAAGCAGAGGAGGCCAGCAGCGGGGCGATGAAGCTGGAATATTCCTCGCAGCTCTCTGTGACACGTGAAACAGAGGTGGCAGGGAATCACAACACTATAATGGGGTACGCTCACATCAGATACATACAGTAAGGGACTTTAAAGCATAGAGTAGCACTTCTCACTATAATGAGATAATGTGCAAGAGCCCACTCTCATCATGGTAGGCTATAGCAGCACATTGTTGCAGATTCAATGCACATTTTTTAGAGCTTTTGAAATCTCTTTAAAGGGCTTTTTTTCCTTCTTTTTCCCAAATGGTGCTCTGTCAGCTTTAGAAAGCCTCCTCAGCTGCAGCCGTGGCTAACAATCAGCTAATGCAGCACTCGGCGCACTACAGAGCGCTGATGATAGGTGGAGGAGCTGGGTATATGCTGTGCTCCATCTGTGGCCGAACTTTTTTTGTTTTTTTTTGGTCCTCAAAGCTGAACATTTGCTTTTTCACTCATCTTTCTATTGGTATCACAAGTTCATGAATTTATTCTTCAGGGTCACTGTGAAGTTTAATCGTACCCAGGCATGTACAGGTACAGTATAAGTCAAGGACACATGTATAAGTCAGTGTATCATCTTATTTTGATTCAGACCCTAGTCCAGACCCTCCAGACAGTTTCTTTACATCTCCACCTTTCATTTTATTTTGCTTTCAGTTCAGGATGGCAATAAGCCTGATAATGCAATTGCAAGCAGTCACCATTATTTTTGATGTTTCATATTTTACTCTGCTTCTAGTGTTTTATTTGAGGTGTTGGTCCATAAGATATATTTGTGGTGTTATGTGGTATATTTGTACTAATTCATTCTATTTCATTGTTTTTGTACAATAAAGATATTCTATTCTATTCTATTCTCATCCCGTTTTACAGCGAGGAAAAACCTGTGAGCCTGTGTTAAAGGCTCCAACTCTAACAGTTTTTTCCCCCCTTCTCCTCTGTGTTCATACTGTTGTATGTCTATTATTCACTAGTGTGTTTATTAGTAGAACTGATAGCATTAGCCAAATTGCTGTGATGCTGTGTAACTAATGTGTTATTCATACTGTGTGCTATTTGGCTAACAGCCAGCACTGATGTGGAGCATAATGCTAGCGTGGGTAATGTGTCCGACTACATGTTTGTTTTTGTCGGAGATGTCTGGGCTCTGGTGTGGCGTCTAGTGGCAGAAACATATTGTCTATGTGCACGTGTGTAGAAACACTGGGGCAGAGTTTAGGAATTCACAGCATATGCAGGGGCAAAATTAATGATGATCATCTCTGTAACAATGTGAGCATTTGCATTTAGTCTGGCGTCTGGTTTAGGAACATCCATCCCTTTCTCAGGGACATGACACTTCAGGAACATCTTAAGGAAACTAAAGGTGCGAGCAATATTGCATGAGCTGTGCAATATTCCTCATGCTTATTCAAACCTCTGGGTATAATTCACATTTTCAAACACTAATGGCACAATTAAATGCAAATAGCTTTTTGTGATAAAATGAAGCAACACCATTTCCTATCCAGAGGGTCAAAGGCCAGTTTCACTGTAGCATCATAATGATCTGCAAAAAACACTTTTGGCCATAATCTTGTAAATCAGGAGGAGAAGATTGTGACCATATGTCCTGAAACCTGGCTCGCCAGTAAAGGAAACAACCACAAGGAGGTGGTTGTAGTTGTCATTGGCCTATACAGTGTAATGTAACTCTAACAAGGCAGTGGAAAAAAGGAGAAAGTTCAGGACAAATGTAACAGGAGAAAGTGTGGGAGGACATTAAAACTGCATTTTGACAGTTTCATACAGTCTCGTCCACGTGACTTATCTGAAATATAGTTTGAAAATGTTCTGAATCAGCTGACCTGTTCCTGACCAGCACATACTGCATGTCTGTTGATGGTAACAGTGTTGGAGGTGTTTCATCATGAGAGGTACTCAGCTCTGTGAGCAGTCCAGCATGAGGAGCTAACAGTCACACAAATGGAAAAGCTCTCTCTCTCTCTCTTTCAGTGACTGTTGGCCATAAACCAGAGCTTGACCGGGGCCAAGACACTGTCAGTCATCCTGAATCTGTGTCTCTCCCTCTCGGCTGTCTGCAGCTCTGAGGCCCTGTTGGTAGACGAAGGCAAAGCAGTATTTCTGACTCATGTGTTATGACTGTCTGAGTGTGTATTATTTAAAATAAAGAAGTAGCGTAAGTGACATCATCCACAGGTTTTCAGAAAATGTTCTTTGCAGCTTAGATCGCCACCATCTTTACAGTTAGTATCTTACCCTGCCCAAGTCATAACCAATCCAAAAATGGGTTGCACATGTGGACATTTGTAGCAAACATAAACTCACTCACCTGTCATAATTCAGAAATTTAAGGCTTAAAATGATGCAAATCAAATCAACTTTATTTATATGGCACTTTTCATACGTTGCAGTAACACAAAGTGCCTCAGAGGATAAAAACAAGACAATACAAAACACCGTGAAAACCCCAAACCTCCCACCCCCATACACAATTACATACACACTCACGCACATACATAGACATACGGACAGACATACATACCCACACACACAAACATACACACACCCACACACATACACTATCTGTCGCTGAGGAGACATGGCTAGTGATATATAAATATGAATGAATGAATGAATGAATACTTTATTTCAAACATGTGAATGACATATTACACTTGAAGCACTAGTCGATAACAACATTGTATCTTTGAAAAGAATAGGAAGAAGCATTAGCTTATTAATTCCTACCCCTTCTCCACCTAGAATCCTAGGTTATCTTACTTCATGTATATTGTATTAAAATGATCAGACAGTCATCATTAAAGAGGAACTTATCTGTAGAGACCAAGCAGTGTTTGTATATACCATGCTCTTGTTTATTTCTGCTTTAAACTTGTGCATTTTATAACATAGGAGCCTATGGAGACTGACTCCCTGTTGGAGACACACTCTAGTGGTCAGTAGAGGAACAGCGGTCTTCAACACCTCTGTGCTGATATTTCATTTTTGAGTCCTGTATGTTGCTTGATGGAGCCGAGCAGAGGTCTTAGCAGCAATGCATTAGTTAGTAGAAATTATTTTGTTGACAGTCATGTGTACAGTATTATTTAAATCAGGCAAATTTACGGACACCTCAGCATTTTGTGTGTAACTCACTTTATTATTTCCTCTGATGCTTTGTGTTTTTTTCAGTTTGACTTTTTTCTGTCAGCCTTCTTGTGAAGAAAAAGAAGAAAAAAAAGCTTTTTGACAACCAGTTCTCAAGTGTCAGATCTCAGAGCATCTCTGAGCACTAGGATGACTTCTCTAAACAACTGTCTACACAAAGATAACGTACATTTGATTTTTTTTTTTTTAAAGGAAATAAATAGATAAATAAATGTGTCAAAGAAAGTTCAATGCGGTGGAATATCGATTTCACTCTGCTGGTGGATTCTCAAATCAGTGTGAGGCGGCGTTGCCTTGAACGCAGCCCACTCTAAATCATCAATCATGTCAGATAATTCCTCACAACCTACACATGCTTCTGACAGTCATGTCAGCTAAAACTCAGCTCTCTGAAAAGCTCACAGAGATCCAGGCTGTGCCGGAAAATCCCTCTAATACCTGTATGTTATGAGTTACAAATGGTGCTGAATAAGATATGGAAATGTTCCCCAATTTTTGTGCAGTAGTAACATAAGCTGTAATCATATCCATCTGGTAAATCCTATGAATATCACTCTGCTGAGCACTCATCCATTTAAACATTAATTTGACTCCAGGGGGCGAGCTGTGTTTTACAAACTGAAAAACAATGTTTGAAGATTGTAAAGTGCGTTTATTAATTTTAACCACATTTTAACAGCACATCGCCCTATGAGTCTGTGTGTCTGTGTGTGAGCCACTGCTGCTCACATTATGACAACTGTAACAGTGTGTTCAGCAAAACGTCAGGTAATAACTCCTGGTCTAGGAGCACGATTATGAGTCATGCACACAGTCAGTCAGATGATCAGATGGTTGTAAACAAACCAGCAGTGGTCAGAGAATAACTAGCCTATACATCCGTTTACTGCTTATCCATGCAGAGCCACAGGGGGGCTGGAGCCGATCCCAGCTGACATAGGGTGACGGCAGATTTACCCTTTGCATTTCTTTGTCTTCACTGTAGGAGGAGTACTAATACCCACAGAGAGCAAGAACCAGCAAACTCCCTTTCTGAGTCTAGGTCTGACAGACCAATTTTTCCTCCCCAGACCATCTAGATGCTCTCTGCTCCTGCACCTGGAGCAGGTGGTGGGCAGGGCTTAAAGTCTGATCCAGATTTCTCAAGCTGGAAGTAAGAGTAGATATGCAGCCAAAACCACAGAGGCAATTTCCTAATTTTTGTGTGAAAAACATAGAAACAAAACCATTATTGATTTTTATGGCAGCATGTAAAATGTCCCAGGGATGGAATTATAACACAGTGAGCTAACCTGCGGAAAGGTATGCAGGTGTGACAGGTGGTATAGATTTATGTGATACTTCTACTTCTTTCACACACACCAGTGACAGAAAAATTCACCATGCATGAAGTATAGTATATGGGAGTTTTGTTGTTGTTGTTGTTTTTTTTTAACTCTACCGTTTTACTGTTATTAGGTTAAAATTCTGGCCAATTAGGGCGCGGAAACATTGAGTGACAGGTCCAAGCAGCTCAGGAGACAGGCTGCTTCGAGGCCAGTGGGCGGGTTCTCGGCCGGTAAATCCAACATGGCGCTGTTCAGGCCGCCATATTTGAGTCACAAATACGACTCCCAAAAACCAATGGGTGACGTCACGGATCCTACGTCCATATTTTTTACGGTCTATGATTGTGACACCTGCATGTTCATCAGGCTGCATGCCAACAGAATGAAGAAAACCTCTGTGTATGCATATGTGTATTATACAAACTGTGTTTTATAGGGTAAGTGAAAATAATAGATGCAAAGCAAAGCTGCTTTAGAACAACAAATAACTGTGTATGTGTGATGTATAACAGGGCTTTAGTCTGGTCTGAAACAACACACACTTTTCAAGGATCGCAAAAGTTCACATCTTCCTCACAGATCCCAAACTGTCCTCTAGGTGAGTTGAACAGATTTTAATTATCTTTTAACGGACTGGAGTTGTTCACTGTACATGTTTTATTATTGTGGAAGCGTAAACTGTGCCACTTTGCAGGGGATCCATGAAAAATGAAACACACTGTCAGTGTGCTCCCAGTAACAGAGCTGTTAACATAATTGTTTCTTCAATAATTATGTTGATGCAGCACTTTCCCCCCCCTTCACATAGCCCTAATTAATTCAATACTCCAGGCTGTTGGGAGCAGTTTGATTCTATAGGCCACTGAGATGATCAATACACACTGTATTTGTGGCTGAGCCCTGGGGGTGTCTGCTTCTGGATCTTCCAGACAGTGGAACCGCTCTGTTTTCAAAGTTCAGCAGAAACAACAGAGAATATTTATGCTGTTATTAAAAAAATAAAAAAAATACCCTGAGCTAAATTACTAATTTATTACTTTCTGTAACAAGTTTCTGTAGATACTTTAACAATGTTGTCACCTGAAATTACAACAATATACAATTCAGCTGCAACAATAAATATATTTTATATACTGAAGTCCTGTCAGTCAATGTACTTTACAAGTCACAGATAATGATAATGAACTCCAGACAGAACCTGGTTACTCACATCCATCCCAATCACCATCTTTCTTCAACCTCTGTGTGATGATGCCTAAACTAAAAAGAAGTTTATGAATGCAAACTGCACACACTCTTCTTCTTTAGTACTCCTTCATAAAGTGACAATGTGCCATCTCTTTAGTTCATGGTCCATCCACACACAAGTGTTAAAGGCTAAATCAGTGTTTTCTTTAACTCATTGTTGGCTGGAGAGGCAACAATACTAACCTCACTACCACCACAACACCTCTCAACTCATTTTTCCATTGACAACTTGGACATGACAGTGCTCAACCTAAAGATCATAATTGATAAGTATGTGTTTCAGTTTGCAGTCATCGTATTGCTGAACCAAGACTGACAGACTAAAAGATCGAGTAACACATACTTTAAATCCTGTGAAAAAGAATTGGAAAATCACCCCAAAATTACTGCAATAACTGAATAATTGAATTTAAATTTTCTCCACACTTGATTAATTGATTTATTTTTTTATTAGAGGATATGGCATGGCAGGTCAATGCTGGTAAAAGCAGAGATTGTACGTACATTCTGACTCTTTTTTTTCTCTTCCTAATTAAAATGATGCACAGGAACCAGGCAACATTTACATTTTGCTTCCAGCAAGATTGACTATGAATTAATAATTCATTTCCAAGTATTTTTGATGGATTTGTCTACATCAGACATGCAAAAATCAGACTATTTCCTCTTGGATTTCTTTTCTGTGAAATAAATCAGTACGGTGCTAAAAGCTCCAGTTTACAGGAGCAGCCAGATTTGACTTCCTCAGCCTGCCTGGAGGGTTTCATGGCTTTTCCTGTTCAGGTATTTGTTGATCCAATAACTCAACACCTAAGTCTATAAGGGAATTATAGTAACAGGTTACAACTGGGCAGACAACTTATCCGCTGATCTAAACCTTTGCATGTTGTCCTTTTTTGGAACAATGTACCAGACAAATGGAATTCATAATGCAGATAGTTTCAGGGAATGAGCTGGTTGCACAAAACACCTGAACAATAACAGATAACCCCGATCACCCCCTCAACCCACACTTCACACTGCTGCCGTCAGGTCGCAGATAGGGAACTCTGAAGTGGCGACGGGCTCGTTTCAGTAAGAGCTTTGTCCACTCTACTATCACTGCACTTAATGACATCCCATTTTAACCTGTTACTGTAGACCCAGACTCCCTTTTCTATGTGTTTGGTAATGTAGGCTACTGTGTGTTTAAGGGGTGGGTGGATGTGGGTGAGTGTTTTTTAGGTGGTGTACATTGATGGACTGTGAGGAACAAATTGGGGCATAAAGGTATCTATCTATCCAACAGATTTGTATATACAAATTGTGCAACATCTGCCATTGGGGCCTCAAACTAAAACAATAACAACAGCCAACAACAGACATCATGACATACTGTCAGATAATGACAGTGTTAGTAGTTCAGGAACGAAATTGGAGAGAAGAAATTAAGTTATTAAAGAGGAATTATGCAGGATTTGTAGCTTAACTATAATGCATATTTATATATTACATTTTTAAACAGCTTTGGAGTAATTATGATGGTTTAATAAATGGCTTGACTTTTTAAAGGGGAGAATGGAGGCTCTCTGCCTTCCACCTAGCATGTCACTTATGCGTCTCTGAAAAACATTATTTCTGCCAATGATTCATACCACCGGTGTTTTGTGTTTTTTCTTTCTGCACGAGGCGGGAAGAAGCCACGTTGGTTTAACAGTGCGTTCACACCGGGCGTAAGTAAAATATTTGCCTCGATCGAGTTTGCCCGCTGGAATATTTGTTTTTACTTGCAGCATTCACGCAAATATTTTGCTTGAGTTCAATATTTTGAACTTGCGATTCATTCGCGTCGCGCCAATCGCACCGCCGTCACAAATTTGCGTCCATTCACGTCTTTACATTTACTTTGTATGTAATCATCGCATGAAAAATTTGCCTCGCTTTCATGAACCCAAGCGATGTCTCAGGCCAGCATCGATCCTCTGATTAAAGGATACCCTTTTAATTATCAGTTAATTTGTGAGAGTGCCGACTTTAGGAGTGATATTTTGGTTGTTTAGTTTTGATTTTAATTTATTCATTTTAATCAGTTAGAATATTATAAATAACAGTTGATAATACTTACCGTATCACATGAATTAGCTAACTAATAAAGAAGTTGTAAGAAAAACCTAATAGATAGATCTTACATCTAGAGGCCGCTACATCTTGTTTATGACAGATTAAAGTACACAAATATACATATTGTAACATTGTATAATATATAACGTTATGTACAGTATCACTCTACTGATTACTTTCTTGCTGGCTTCATTGTATATAAATGGCCAGGAGGAAGGTTAGAAAAACAGTGGAAAAGCAACCCGGCTTACATAGTTTTTCTTCATATTTTTTTTAACTTTTATTTATCAAATGCCAGACAGTCATAACATGCACAGGTACATACACAGTTTTATTTTTTCTACATACATGTAGTTCTTCTTGAACATTTAACATTCATTCACTGAACAATCAATAACTTCTGTGCACCTACTTATTCATGCAATTATCCAACAGTCAATTATGTGGGGTCGTATATTGAAGATAATTCAAGCAAAAAAGTTCAGGTGGATAATACACTACAGTGGCAACAGTGCTATGCATAAACTGAACTCAGTTCATTTTCATGTTAAACAAAGAGAACAAGGGAAATTGTGAACTCGGAATTTCGAGCATGCTGTGATCATTGTATTGAGTGTTTCTCCAGCTGCTGTTGTCATGTGAAAGTCCTGTAGGAGACTTTGTGTAGATGACAGAGGTCAAAGGTCAATGGACAAACTGGTTGGAACTTACAGTGGCTACAGTCACATGGATAACCACTGTGCTAAGCTTCTTAAATGCTTCAGGGTGAACAACATGATCAACCTTGAGGTGGATAAACTACAAAGGCAGAAAATAGATTCAACATCATGTCCCAGCAGACACAGACTCACCAACAAAGATGAGGACGGGGAAAACGTAACCTGGTCTAATGGGTCTGGATTGGTGCTACAGGTGTGAGGATGCTAGATGAATCCATCCTTTAACATTCCTGCTTGTCTCACTGGGCTGGAATTTTTTCTCGCATTCAAGAGAGGTGAGGAGAACTGTCATCCACAATCCCATCGGTTTTGCCATGTTTTCTCTCTGTTTTTGTCAGAAGACAACAACGCCTTCTCTCTTTGTCATGGTCACAAACATCTCAAAAGAGCTGCCAGATGATCACTTGACAGGAACCTGTTTATCTTTCTTGGGTGACTGCGAGATCAACACCCTGTAAACAGCTTGTGGCACTACCTCGCTCCACCTCGTCCACTGTTTCCACCTCTCTCTCTTTCGGCACTCTCCGGTTATCAATCATCAGCTGTATGTGACAGCTTACAGTACATCAGCCAGAGATGTGGCACATTTCTGTAACTTGAGTGGAGGATGAAGCAAGTCTATATTCTATTTGACGCTACTTGTTGCTACCACAGAGTGGAAACCTATTCAGAATCAATGCACAGAGTTCTGCAGCTGTGTCTACATTGAAAAAAAAAAATCCCAATATATTGCTGTTATCCTTACCTCGCTTTGTTCCATGATTTTTCAGTCTGATTCTGTTGCTGTTTCCAATTCATGGGATGTATCCTTGGGAGAATGTGGTCCACAAAGCTGTGGCCCTGCATTACCATCATAGACTGTCAAGTCCAAACTGAAATGAGACCGTCTGGCCAACTGAGACTTTTTGCTTTGCGTCACCAAGCAACCTTGACAACAGTGCAGAAGGCAAAAAGCCTTCATAGGCCAGAATGTCGGCTCTTTAAGGTCAGAGCAGGTCAGATCTGATCAGCAGTTACTGGAAGAACTGGTTCATGTTGTTGGTTGTGGTTCAACTCGTTTATTTTTCTACCAGCACTGTGAACGTGTGGCTGTGTAATAAAAGACACCTAATATTTTAACTGTTTGCTTCTTATTACTTTAGGATCAGTGCGATTGTCATATTTTATGACAAGTTAGTGCAGAAATCCAGATTATTACAAAGGTTTCACATACTTTTTCTTTTTGCCAACGTATACAGGTGATTTTCTAAACTATGTCCAGACAATGCATATTTTCACAGGTGGAATAAATTAAGTTCTCAGGGATTATCAAAGCAAACAGCAAGCACCTGACAACCAGTCGAAGCCACAGGAGTGAAAGTTAGAGGAGTTTTTTTTAATGTTTATTCTTTTTTATCATTATTTGTTACTAAGTGTAGTAACCTAATGAATGAATTAAATATTTTAAATGTACAATAAAGTGCATAAAAAGTGATACATATGCAGTAATGTAGCAGTGCCTATTCTGAACTAAACAAATGGAAATAAATGAACCAAAATTACTGCAAAATATGTGTTGATGTGAAAGAGCCTTGGGCAGCCTGTACACTTTCTGTGGCGTTCTTTGAAAACCTTGTAGTCAATATGTCAGACTCCATTGATTAACCTGACTGGTAGAAGTGGCAAGTTCTAAGCACCCTTCATGCCACTGACGATGAACCTCGACTGAGCTGATTAATTAATGAGCCTTGACTGGTACCACTTCCAAAAAAAATAAAAAATACAAAATAGTCTTTGAAGTTTTAGAGTCAGCAGTTCCCCTGATAAATAATTCATTGATAATTCTGGGGAAGAAACGGGAAGATGGGGGAAGGTTATGTTGGTTTTGATTACATACCTTCTAAAAGGTCCACATCAGCCAACACAACAAAGCAATTTGGATTTCAGTGAGCTTCACAAGCAGGCTGTGAGTGCAACACTTTGAAATCAAACCAGGTGTAATTTGACAGGCTGCGAGAAACTTCAACAATGTTTATACGCACAGCTCATTTCTCACACACTTAGAACAAATACAGGTAACACATGTTCAGAACTGTGCTAATCAATCCATCAACCTTTATTTATACAGCACTTTTCATACTGAAAGAAGCAGCCCAAAGTGGTATGCATGATAAAACAATAGACGAGAAACATTCAATACAACACTGAGGTAAGACTACCCTTGGGATGGAATGGATTTAAAAACGCATAAGGTAGGTTACCCATTCAATTGTTAACACTTTATAAATTCTAACTAAACAATTATAAACAAATTATAACACAGTTTTCACACAATAATGCAGGGTGCTATGTGTATTAATACTTGCTGTATTAATCCAAGGAGGTACTACCATTTATAACTGGTAAAAGGAGCCACATTAACTCATTGAGTGCCAGCCCTTTTACTGTATAAAATGGTCAGTGCCATGTGCCAGCGTTTCGGGGCATTTTGAGTAATATTTCAAGACCCAACGAATATTCTGTACTATGACTCTGAAAACACCAAATAGCTCAAAGGAAATAGGAGACTCTTTATTTAACAAGGGGAAAACCATTTGTTTGTACCTTGTTCCATTTTTGATATATCTCAAGTTGAATAGAGCCTGGTTGCACCAAAAAGACCACTTTTTTTCTAGAAAGCTGAGAAAAATGCATTTTTGTGAAAGAGAGTCTCTCAAGAAAAACAGTGATTTATCCGTTTTAATTTTGGCTTCAAAAACATGTAAGACTTCTGAAAATTTAATTTCACATGTTTTTTCATTGTACAAAAAAACAAACAAAACAACTAAAATACAACAAGTAGGAGCCCTACTTGATGCCCTTCTGCAGTTGCTGCCCCCTCACCCTCTCCTACCTGACGTACATATACGTCAATGGCACGCCCCTATGAACGTCCATTTTGTTTTGATTTTAGCGACCCCTGTGGACAAAAGCAGTAGTGTTTTGCTGGAATGAAGACTGCATTTCCCATGAGATCTAGCATGTGTTGTCGTAAAGACGCTTATCTGGCTTGCGTGCAGGGCTCCAGACTAACTTTTTGTGAGCAGTTTTAGGCAAATTACTTTGGAAATGTAAAATACTTTAGAATAGTCTCTAGCAGGGCATTGGAGCAGGCTGACTTTATAGCCCAGGACGGGTGCTCAAGTGTTGGTCAGAGGAGTGGAGAAACTCGACTGGCTGGAGCATAAACCAGTCATCTCCATTTCACCAGCCGGGTGTTTGCAACTCAGGGCCGATGAGGAGAACCGAGGCTCGGTCAGCCAGCCAGGTAAAACGCCTGTCGTTTTACACCTGCCTGCCGTGGAGGGTGAGCTCAGATCGGCCAAGACAGACTCGGTCTGTGGCGTACCATGACCTGGAGGGCATGTGAGACAAAGCTGCCCCGTCTGCTTCGGCTGTCTCCAGCATGGAGGAGCTTCCCACTCCGTGGCTGCAGCTGTGGCATGACACGGTGGTCAGCAGTTGTGCACTGTTTGTTTAGTGACAATTATGTGCATTTTCAGTGAAAGAAACAGAACAAAAAACTTTGCCCCTGGGGTTATTAATTATCATCCCAAATACATATTTACATGTTCCCAGGAGGACGGGATGGTCTCTGGTCCGACCCGAACACTGCCTCACAGTTTCACTATTTAGAAATAACTTATCTTCACACAGATAGACACACACAGACAACTTTAAGTTCTGTATTTGTTTTTTGTTGTTGTTGTTGTTGTTGTTGTTGTTGTTGTTGTTTTGTTTATTTTATGGTGATTGGTTGTTGTTGTCATTTTGTTTCCTTTGTTTTGTATGTTTTATGGCAAGAATGTTGCTCAGTGACAGATTACTTGGAAAATTAGATATTAAGTGAGGGGCAGGCAATATAAGATGGAAGAAATGTTGTGATGATATTGTCAAATTGTGAAATTGCCTTGGTTGGAATAAATAAAAAGAAAGAAAGAAAGATGGCCTCATTTGCTGTTGTAGTTCACACAGACATCGGCAGAAACAACAGACTTTTGCATATCCAGTTAAAAGTTCCTTGTAGGGGCTTTAACAAATGATGATGTGTGTTACACTTTACAATAAAGGCTTTTTATGCTTTAGATGTTTAACTATTCCATATTACGTCTATACCTTGTCTTCTGTGTGGTTGCCACAAAATCAGCATCCACAGAAGTCACAGCTTCACACATATCCCATCCCTTTGCCCATCTCTGGAATGAGGGTGACAGTGGAGGCACTAGTAACTAATAGAACATGACAAGAAGAAATGATCAAAGAACAAGAATTCCTTGTTCTTACAGTAGTGCAGCCTTCCTATAAGCTCCTATAAGTCGCATTTTCTGTGCAATGATTTAATTTTCTCTTTGCACCTCCAGCATTCCTACCAGGCTGCCCAACACAACAATGAAATTGCTGACTGCACAAAAACCAACACATGTGCAGGAGACCCTCTGTTCAAAGTGCACCTCCCAAAGGCCAGAGACTGCAGAGCCAAATCACTGAAGATTGAGAAACTGTACAGTCCACAACCCAGAGCAGCACTGTTGTTTTAACCACACTAGCAGGGGTCATGGTAGCCGAATGTTGAAAGGAAGCTATTATATCCTTGAACACAGAAGTTCAGATGATTCTAAGGGGCATAATACACTATTATATAATAACAAAGCAACATAACCTTTCTTCATGGTCACACAAGGGATGTCAGTTTATGTTGTTTTTTTTTTCTTTTTGTTTCTCTTTGAAAGAAGCGGATCTCTTTGATAATTCTAATTATTTATTGTGATTCAATAATAATGAACACTAAACAACACAGCTTACAGAAACAAAAAATAAAAGGGGGGTGGGGGTTGTAGTGAATGGATAAATAAAGAGCAGAATTCAGAGCTAGTCTTGTAATATGTAGTAGCCTCAAAGTATTTTCAGTAAATGAAGAATCAGAAGGAAACAATGTCTTCCATTGTGTACAACATGTCTACAAATAACCCATTACCATGACTGTTCCAGCCAGGAGTACTGGTATCGTCGTTATTATAGGCTCACTGGTATGCTCATGAAAATAAACATTATTCATTTCATAACAAGACATAAATCTGAGTCTGTTTTTCACAAGCAAGGCCGAGTACTTCATATGAAAATAAGAACTCAATCACAAATTAAAGTCAGCTAAGAGGAAGGAGAGGGAGAAATTTGAATCACAATGTTCTTCTTCGAACACAGAAACATTGTGAGATTCAATGTAACGCATGACTTCTATGGCCCCTGCTATAGAACTTTAATAATGTGATAAATGAGAGGGAAAGATCAAATGAGCTAAATTATTTTTACTGCAGGTTTGAAATAAAGGACTTCTCCCAAGAGCAAAAAGCAGCTTTGGATACTTTCCCTGTATCAAATACACAACGATAGAGAGACTTTTTGCCCTCATGCCCCAGCAAGGCATCTGGACAGGATGGCATGTACCTGGTCGTTCACTGAAATCCTACAGTAAAGAACTTGCAGCATCCTGGTGTCCTATCTATGATGACGAGGATGATTAAGACCGCAGGGAAAGTAATAGGTGGTAAAAATCATCTCTGCAGACTATGTTTGAACAAGCCACTTTAAAGCAGGTCAAGATTATCAACCAGCCATCACATGTTCTACTCCCAGAATACAAGCTGCTGCTGCCTGGCAAGAGCCCTTCGGCGTAGACTGAAGTTGAACAGGTCCAAAAACTCATGTATTCCGTCTACCATACTCCTGAACAGTGGCCATAAACTGAGCACTTTATTTCATCTATGTATGTATTTTTTTTAATGCACAGTGTTACAATGTGTATGTTGTATATTGTCTTCTTAATGGCTGCAGCATAACACATTTTCCACCTGGTGGGACAATAAAGTTAATCTTACTTAAAATAGAGAAAAAATCAAAAGGCAATTAAAGGAAGGAAATTAAACTCCCCTTGAAAATCTAACAATTGCATAAAATGAGGATCACCAGCGATGGAGCAAAAACGAGATCAGGGAGATGAGAGGCTTTTCAGTAAAATATTATTTAAAAAGAAAGAAAAAAAGTTATGAATAGACAAAAAATAGGAATAAAAAAGAATAAAAACAAGCGCAGTCCTGGTCAAATCAGCATCCTGGACTGATTGAATTAATTAATTATTTGTATGATAAGAGTATTATTGACAAAATGTCAAAGGTTACTGAACAAACAAACACAAAAGAAAAAAATATGTTTATTTGTTAAACAATGCAAATGCTAAATGTTCCCCATTCAGTTGGCAGCTTTTGATGAAATTAAATAGTTTCATCAAACTAATTAAAAACACAGATAATTCAGTTATTGTCTGACCTAAATTAACCAATGAATGGTGGCTTTACATAGAGCATACTTTTATAAAAACAAAACAAAAACAACTACAATGATAAAAAACAACAACAACAACAAAATACAATTTCAATAGGCTACAAAAGAGTTGCAGAATAGACTTCCAAATTTTATGGTAAACTGCACTTCTTTCTTTCTAATGTGATCAACCACTCAAATGCACCTGCATCCTACTGAGCCACAGCTGCCCCCTGTTATCTATAAGTTTTAAAGCCATAGAACTGCTAAGATGATTCCAGGGGCCTGTTGTTCGAAAGCAGAATAAAGGAATCCAGGGTAAGTGTAAAAGCCAGGTTAGCCAAGGGCCGTGATATACTTGCTGTAAACCATGCGAACGTGAGTGCATCATGGCTGCCACGTTTTACCTGCGTCCATTTGATGCGTCGCCCGTGACCGAATGCACATCTCGACGCGAGGTGCTGCGACGCGTGCGCGAGTTGCAATATTGACATTACCGCTAGAGGCGCTCATGAATGAACACGGTGACGAGATCAGACCAGAACAGACGGTCACTGTCGGAGCAATGGTGGAAACTTTTGAAGAGAGGCTGACAGACCTGGTGCGAAACTCGATGTTTCCATGCCATTACATAGTGACAGAAGCCTAGGCTATAGTTGGTGACAGATTGGTGGGGCTTTTCACAATTTCCGGGTTATATTTCTGTTGTCTGCCCCAAGTGGAGACCGCTGGTATTGTGCGTTTTGGCTGTGTAGTGCTGCAACAAGTATATGCACAGACCGGCACAGACACGATGCACGTGTACGCGTGTACACGTTCGATCAAGCAGCAAGTATATACCATCCTTAAAGCAGGACTACGCAGGATTTCGGCTGTAGCCTAATTATTGTGGCTCGGAGACACTGTGATGGTTGAGTGAGGCCAATGCCCGGTTTCCTCCTGCTTCAACCAATCACAATTTGTGATTGGTCTGCAAGCGTAAGCACCGGAGCCGATCTGAAAAAAAAAAAAACAGTTGTGCACTTTGCCTTAATAATGAAAAGCAGTGGAAGCTGATTCATTGCACACATTTCTTATAATCTAAAGTAAAGTTCATATAGCACAAAAAAAGATACAACAAACAAGACCTACTGTTGATTGAGAACACGAATTAAACAAGATTATTGATGAGGTCACATATGAATACTTACTGACTGAGAGAGGATACACTACATTAAGATTATACTGGTTCTTATTGATTCACTCTAAACCACAGTAGTGTTGTAATTTGTGTAAATCTGGGGCTCCTTAGTGACTGGTTAGAGATTGATCAGCCAAGGTAAGTGATTTGATGATGATGAGACCTGATAGCCACCATACCACTTTGTCCCACTCTTAACCACAGCAGACTAGGTTCAAATCACTTTCCTGACCTATCTCATTAAAGGAAAAAAAAAAAAATCCAACATCTCCATCTCAGGAGAGTCAGGGGTCTCTGCTGTCCCTCTCTGCAGAGGACTGTGACTTTTACTGTGTTTCTGTTATGTGATGAGTCTTCCTGGCTCAAAATGAGGCTCAGTCTAATATTTGATATCTTCTACGGTCCTTTAAGATGCGTGGCAAATTTTAGCCATCTGAGCATGCTAATGAAACAAAGGTCCCGGCCTCTTGGCACAGCAGGTTTTTAGCGCTGTTTGTTTTGATCAGCTGTTAATGCATTATTCACCCTTCGCAGCGTGGAGCTGATTGTGCCTGCTTCAATATGTTGCCAAGGTTAGAGCATTCATTAGGCATGCAGTGCATAAATCAATAGCCAAATTAGACCTTCCTGACATGACCTCCCCCGGTGAATACGGGATGATGAATGGATTTCCAGCCATGAGAGCAAAGAGCCACCACATGTTTGATGAATGTGTCTCGTTATGAGATATGACTGTATATACAGTCACATTCCAGTCTGTTCAGTAAATCTGACATTAAAGCAGTTAATGGACAGGTCAGCACATGTGATGATGCTGCAGATGGAATAGCCAGGGGACAAATGTCTGTTGAATTTAAATCTTATTCATGAAATTAATATGAAACAAAAATATGTATTTGATTGACACAGTTGGATGTTGTCACAACAGGTGGAATAAATATGTAGGCAGTTCTTCTTTATGTGCACCATTATCTCCCATGGTGAATCTGCTACTCACAGGTCTCAGTGGTGAGATTGTCCTTGTTGAGTCACATGACTTGCTTGACAGAGCATTAAATGGTCTAAATCAAGCTGATGCTGTGATTGCACAGTTGACACCCTCAGTTGAGCAGACGCCACAGGTGTCTGGTTTTACACCCATCCATTCTGTGATGCTCATCAGAGGTCACATCGTGTCAGGCAACGTCATCCAGGCATCACTCTCATCAACATCTGTAGCAGCTTCTTCCAGCTCCTACTGGAAGGTCTCAAGGTGTTCTAGATCAGATAAATAATGTCCTACATATTCTGGATCTGCCCTGAGGCTTCCGAAGAGGTGGGTATGCCTCGAAGACCTGAGGAAATGCATCTCAACTGCTTGTACACCATCTTTTTTACTTTGGTTCATGACTGTTTGAGGTCAGAACAAAGATGAACTGGGCTTTTGTGAGTTGTCTGTCAAGTATCTAATGGTTTCGTTCATGATTCAGTCTATGATAGGGGGAGATCATGGCGGGATCATCAATTGTATGCACTGACAGGCTAACCAATGTTGCAATCTTTATTTAAAATTTAATGAAAGAAAAAAACTGAGTGAAACAAGGGGATGTCATTTTTCTTTGGAATGTCCTGACGTTTTCTACATTCTCCAAAGGATCAAACAGCTGATGTGCTCCTATTCATCTTGTAAAATTATTCTGGCTCTATTCCCTTATCTTTTTTTTCCTAGTTAATGATTCTTGCATGTTATCTAAACCAAGCTCTCGTTTTCTCCATGTCATCTATAAAACCCTTTCTATAAAATAAAGACTGAACTGATTGTGTTTGGGTTTTCATCCACCTGGTTCCACATTTTAGCAGACCATTTCACACTGAATTAGAAAGAATGAATGTTTAAAGAGTGAGAGATGGATGTGATTAATATGGTAAATAATATATCTCTGCACTCTTTAATATGACACATCTGTCGTTGTGTGGAGCTGTCAATCAAAGCTGCTGATGGCAGTAGCTAAACACCTAATCGGCTGCAATACTGAAAGAACCACCACACACTATGAATAATGGATCAACACTGTAACCATTGAATGGTCTTGAATGCAGTGAAAAATAATACAAAACATGTGGTGGTTTAGATTCAGAATATGTCTGACCGTAATTAGGGTTTAGCTGTGTATACATTACATGCTCAGAAAACAATATCAAGAAAATTGGAGCCACATTTATTTACCTCTATTGCTTAAACTTTTTTTCTTTTTTTTGATATTAGGGCTAGAAAAATGTGTGTGTACACATGCATGAATTATGATAAGCTCAGTCAGGATTTTTTTAACAAGTGTTTTATATATCCTTAGGTATGTAAAACACGGTTTGAAAAAAAAAAACA
Source organism: Trachurus japonicus (assembly GCF_045865225.1). Lineage (NCBI taxonomy): Eukaryota > Metazoa > Chordata > Actinopteri > Carangiformes > Carangidae > Trachurus > Trachurus japonicus. The sequence goes on along the minus strand of NC_140928.1, from coordinate 24,704,303 downwards.
TGGTAGTTACGTAGGCATAGTTGTAATTTAGTTAGTTCCTCATACCCTGTCGGCCTCTCTATTTGAGCTCAACTGATAAACTCCATTTTTTCCTCACTAAGCATTTTTATTTATCTTTAGGGATGTAAGCAAGGTTACAAAATTATTCTCTCTGAACTGAGGATAGTGCGACACAAGTAACAGTCTCTGAACTGAGTGTATATCCTCATACTATCTTGACTGTAGCTGGTGTTTATCATATTCCTGTCAAGTCTCTGAACTGAGCATCTTCTCTCCTTATAGTATCTTAAAGCATTCATCATATATTTCCTGTTAAAGTATGCTTGTTGCTCCTTTTTGAGACTATTTTCTATGATAGTTGCCATAGCAGAAAGCTACAAGACACTGCACGCAGATGTACTTGGTTCTGCATGTGCATGCTGCATCTTAGCATCTGTTGGCATTTTATACTTCCTTGATCTGGGGCCAGTGGTTTCCAGGGACATACTGGATCTTAGGGGGGGAGCTGGTCACTGCTTTCCGTTTTGCCGGTGGTGGAGTGGCACTGGGTATCTTCACAGATCCTGCATTGATGAGAGCACGAGCTGTTGATGCTTTGCTGAAGATCCGTCGCTGAAGATCCTTCGCTTCATTTTCAGATGCTGCCAGGCATTCACACTTGTGATGTCAAGGAAGTGAAAGAACACTCTGATGTACCACTGTTTGTTTCTGCGATTGTGGGGAGACATTGCGACACACTGATTTCACTCCCCAGGGCTTGGGTTGTTGGGGACATATTTTTTGATAGATAGGCGTCCCTTGTAGGGAATCATCATCTCCAGTGGCGGCTGGTGCTAAAATAAATTGGGGGGGCGTCAGATAAATAAGATAAATAAAGAGCATTGCTGACTTCACATCCAGCCAACTGTGTTTGGCATGACACAGACAGGAGAAGCGTCGTGTAACTCCGTCCACAATCACTTGCCTGCTGCTGGATTTTTAAGTCAGGTTGCTCTGGTCCAAGCTCCTCTATCTCTTTTTTTTTTGTTTTTTTTACTCCAGCGAACACCTCCTGAAAGGATTATTTCGTAAAGAAACAACTGATTGTTCTTTTGCTGCCGCCGCCATTGTCTCCTGTCCTGTTGTTGTTGTCTGTCTGCTCCGTGTGCACGCGGGTGCGTCTGTAACTGTTTGAGTGACAGGCACGTCTCTGCTGCCAGGGGAGTGACTTTGATTGACAGGTCAGGTATCATGAATCAATCCGATTGGATGAAAAAATGACCCAAACGCGCTGATTGGCCACGGGCGCAGAGAGCTGCGCCCGGAGGAGAATCTTGAAGTAACCAATTAGAGACCAGCATGAAGTCACATGGAAGCCAAAAGTTTAAGAGCCCACATACACACTCATTAGGCCGGTGCCCCTCGCTATTGAAATGTATGAAACAACCCCGAATAAACCCAATATGGAATGGAAAGGCTTACAAATTTCAAAGTACAACCCATTGTATGAGTGAACACTGAACAGATATGGTAATTACTTTTTATTATGTTATTTATGTTTACTGTGTTTACACATTTTTTCCTGAAATTTTGATGGGGGCGGCGCCCTAGCGCCCCCTATTGACCGGCCGCCACTGATCATCTCATCGACCGACTGAAATTCTTCTGGATCAAGTGCTGAGCAGAAGGTTTCTTTGAGTGCATCCAAGAATGGTCTGACTTTAACAAACCTGTCAGCATTTTCGCGGTTCAGTGAGTAGTTGTTAACAAAGTGCATGTAACTCAATAGCTCAAATCTGTTCACTGGCATCGCATCAGCTCTCAGATCAAGATGAAGTCCTGTCTCTGATGAGCAGTACATTCTGGATCTTATGTATCTGACATATGGCTTTACCATAGTCATTCCAAGAAATGTTTTGAACTCCTCTGAGGTCAATTCCAGCTTGTCTTTTCCTTTCTGGACAGCGTACAGGTTTGTATTGTATTGTTGTATTGTATGTCATTGATCATATCTTGGGTGAAAAGATACATGAATAAATATATTGGATCTGTTCCCTCAACATTCATCTTGCTCTCTCCTAAAGGAGGTAGGTCTCCCTCAGACTGGTTATCCTTAGCTTTCCAAACATTTCTGACACTCTTTTCTTTTGATTTTTTCCCCTGAACTCTGGGAGGTGGTGGTCAAATTACATTCTAAAAACACAAAAAAAACAACACAGATGAGTTGATTTACAGAAATTTACCAAAACATTACATGCTATGAATTATTTTCAAGAACAACATTGGTAGTAACTGGCATTGCATTTAAGTTGAATAGCTAGTGACGCATGATGTACAATTGAGTCTGGTTTTCCTCCAAATATAAAATCGAAATTTTGAAAATCTTTACATAATATGTCATCTTAGATGTTACTTGATGTTCAGATGTTTAACCTATTAGCTGAGGTGGTTGGTCTTTCGCCCTGTCTATCAGCCATCTTGGTTTCACTGACTATTTTTTCCCATTGCAATGACCTGTCAATGGGAATTGTTGTATGCAATAGCTTCCACTTGAGTGGACATTATGCAGCAGTGCCCCAAATTGCAGGCATATAAGGAGAAAAAAACACTTTTAAACAGCTATACACTGTAGTGACCTCCATGCATGAAAGGGTTACTATCATTGTTAATGATCATCATCTACATGAAGAGAGGATTTTCTATTTAGATGTGGAGAGACTGAGAGGAGCTGGTGTACAGTAAAATATAACACACTTAGCCTTGTGTGAAGAAGGTTAAGTGGTTTGTTATGAATGAAATGTTTTCATCTCCTGTGTATCACGTGTGTGCAAGAAGAGTCACAGATAAATAAGTACATATAAATGAAACTGTTACCGATCAGCTCAATGCTGACAACACAACCAGAAGCCAATGATGGTTACAAGGACAGGAAGAAACTGACTTTAATCTCAAACTGGGAACAGCTTCGAAACGGAAATTTAGATACAACCTTGCAATTTATAGCTATACTGTATGTGGGTATGTGAGTGCCTTTCCTTTGCCACAAGAAGATGCAGAGTGTTTTGCTGGGCCTCTCCTTTCCAAGTCTTTTTGTATTTGTTCATTGCACCAGCCTTCTTCCTGTCTTAGTGATTCATCACAGAGAGTCACTTCCACTACTTCTCACCCTGATAACTGATGAGATGCTTTGTATATGAGACTTTCTTTGAGAGCAGTCCTTATCATAGCAAATATCATAGTAATGAAGCCAATTATTATCATAGTAAACATAAGTAGATGAAACAGTAAATAAACATTAATAGTCTTAAGTATTAAAACTTTTAGAAGCACTTGATTTTTAATCAGTATCCTGTAAAATACAAATACTGACTGCTCCTCACTTTGACACCTGTCTATCTATTTTTGGTGCTTCAGATTTACATTTTATTTATTAATATGGTTGACTCTATCCTACAGTCATTCTTCTTGACAAAATAGAAGCTTACACAAAGACAGCTTTTGGGTAATCCCATTCACAAGACTTAATTCTGCTTCCATTTGACAGAACATCTGTTATTACCCCCCCCCCCTTTGTTTTAGTACCTGACTCATTTAATTTCTATAATGTTTCTAGTTAGGCAAAAACAACATGTTGTTATTGTTCCATTTCAGTTTTTATTTTGATTCCTGCATTTTTGTGATATGGCCGTAAATCATTGTGACACATACTGCGACAGCATGGCTGGGCAACAGTATAATCTACAAACTTAAGTTCAGCACCACAAGAACCTGCCATCACTGACATGCAATGACAGTGTCTCCATAGCAACTATATAAATGTTTTGCCATGTAAAAAAAAAAGAAAGAAAAATGACACACACACACACACACACACACACACACACACACACACACACACACACACCATCCTTTGCAGGTTCCCATGCTGAAAAATATGCTTCCATCTGGTGACAGGTCTGTATTCTGTGCTGCATTCATCACCGCTGAGCGCACTGTCACAACTGGTGATCTTTACTGTGAAGGTCTCTGTACTCACACTTTTAGTTTTACAGCTGCATTTCCTGTTTAATTATGCTCCTTTACCGTGTTGCACATGAATGTTTCAGATTCCTGCAGCTCTGCTGTCATCTTTCATGCATGGTGGGCAAAGGCAGCTGGATCAGTGCCAGTGAAGTCCCCAGGCTGTGACCTAAACCATGACACAAACTAATCTTTCTGATCTCCTCACCTCAACCGACTGAAGTAAATAAAGATGTATGCACAATCCTGGAGAGATGGAAACATCTATGTGTCTCATTCAGCAAACAGGAGTAGACACACTCAAACACTTTTATCAGTTCAACCCCAGGATCACACTGCCAAAAGCAGAAAGCCTTTGTCTTTATGATTATTCGGGGAATGTCATGGGAGATAGAAGAGGTATCCACCACTGCAGCAGCATCACAAGAAAACACACAGGCTGTATGAATAGCAGATTTCATGTGTGTTCAGCTGAACTCGTTATTTACTGCTGGTACGGATGATATTGTCAGGTTGCAAAATAATATTATTATAATGAGCCAATTAATAGTTGATAGAGGACTGAAAAGAAAACCCTACTGCTTAGACACAATTACATGATATGGATATGCTAAATCATACTGGTTGGTGGGAAATAACTTAAAGGAAGCAATTATGGAAGAACTGTCTCTAGATATTACACATTACTGTCCCAGACCACTGATACAAGCATTAAGTCACAGTGGTGGAAAATATCTAAACATAATTAAACTGCTGTGCAATGGGAATTATTTTGCAGTGCTCAATTTACTCATCAAATTTTGTGTTTCACAGTTAGATAACATTTTTATTTAGGTCATGAATAACTCCACAAAGATTAAATTAGATGCATTCATGTGTACTGATGTTGGCAACAATAGGCTATGCTGACCTTCGTATCAATAGAACAAATTCAAAGAGCCACAACCTTGTAAGCACTAATTGAACTTGAAAACACTTGGACTGCTGATTCAAGATTCAACGTGTTTCTTGTCATTTGTACAGTAGAAAAACAAGTCACACTCTTGGCGCTTGGTATTCTTGGGATGACGGTTCCATACAATGGATGTCAGGCCAGTTTCCTTGTCAGCACCAGCAGCATTTAGAGATAATGTTAGGTTGTCTTTGGGTTGCTCATCCATCCCGTTCTTGTGGTCACAGTATCTCCAAAACACAGAGTGAGTCATGCATGGAATTTTACAGAAAGGGGAAATGCAAAGATTTTAATGTAAACACTCAGATTTTTTTTTTTTTTTTTTTTTCCTGAATTTGGCATAAAGAGATAAATGAGCAATGAACATGGTAATAATACAGGTCGTCACATAGTCATTTGTCTTTGGAGAGACAGAGATGTCTGACACTTGTCTGAGTGGCAGAGACAGTGAGGTAGTGGTATCAAATCTCAACAGGTCAAGAGATGTTAAAATCCAACTGGTTGTAAGCAGGGGCTTTAAAAGAAGGTTGTCTGTTGCAGACTGACCAGCAGTGCTATGACCTGTACAGTACAGCTCTGTAGTGAATACCAGTTTACAGCTGGCTCTATCATTCTCACGCTCTCTGCCTTGCACATTGCAACAAAGACAAAGTAGAAGATTCAGTAGGTCATTCATCATTGTCTCTAACTTCATGAAACCATATCAGCCTGTTGGTTATCAGCAGAACCTCAACACTTGTCTGTTCCTTAAAAAAAGGAACAGACAAGTGGGGGTGGGGGTTGCATCACTAACCTGCTGCTGGTAGGACACCTGTGTTATTATGCACCATGATGAACCTTGTTAACATTATTTACCTTCATTCAGAGCCGGGCACACAGAGAGTACAGGGGTAAACTATTACCCATCATTACTGACATATTATAATTAACCTCAATCTGTTGTGGTCACCTCACCTTGTTGATGTGTGTGCACGCCATATATTTAAATTTGTCCAGACATGGACAACTGCAGGACAAAAGGTGTCAATTTGTTGATGATGTCAGTCACCAGCAGACAGTGTTTCCTTGTGTTCTTGCCGCAATACCATGTGTAAAGTAAAATATTGTCTCGAAACAGGCAAATGTCAGAATAGTGCTTGACATTTAGAGACAAGAGACAACACTATAAAATCTATCCACCTTATACGGAATGAAACAGTAAACATAAAATTGCGTGTATCATTTAGGGATATAAAAACCCCTAAATGATACACGCAATTTTTTATACATATGGTCTTATAGATTCGGGGTCTAGATATTTATGTACATATGCAAATCAGCGGGTGACACCAAACAACGTCTGCCCAAGCAAGTCACAGCTATTATTTCTCTCACACTCACACACACCAGTGTCCCGGAGAGATGCAGCCGCATCTGAGGGGACGACCGCGCGTGTGCGTGTGTGCGCATAGCGACAGCTCAGCTCTACTCGACTTGGTTTAGGTTCTTTTAATCACAGTCATAGTTTGTCATATTAAAGCGGGTTCGTCAGCACCGCGGAACAGCACCGGAGCTGATCGCTGTCTCTCTAATCAATGAGCATTTCCCACCGACTCTCTTTTTTCTCTCCTTTCGTCAGCTCCAAACTCACTCTTCTGCACCGCGATTACGAACCGCAGCGTGGTTTCAAACACAGCTGTTATTTAACTCATGTGTCAGAATAACAATAATCTCGAGGGGGGGGCTGTTACATTCATTACAATGCATTTCTCCTCTGTGACGGGCGGCGCGCCCCCTCATCTAGAAAAAGACTCTTGTGGCAACAGTTACAACAACAACACAACAATGAAAGTTTTATAGCTTCAAGTCAAGTGACTGCCACACATATAGTGTGTTCCTTTAACATGTTATTGTAATAGGAGCGCTGAAATGAAAACCAAGATGTCATGCAGCCTAAATTTCCATCAGTTTTAGGCACAAAATGTGACTTTGTTACTGGTATATTTCTGGAAATGTGAATGTTTGGATGAAAATGACCAGTTCTTCCTCTTTATTTTGTCATATTTTATAGTATTAAAGTGTAGAGAGTTCGTAATGGTTGCTTTAAGATTAGTGAACATTCTATGTGAACATGCTTGTTCATCCCTCCCTATGTACGTCCCTGTATTATGCTAAAAGGTGTGCAGGCAAGAGTAAACTGAAAATACTGAACTCCCTGTAGGTTTGAATGTACTGTAGATGCTTCAACATCCTGCAACACTGACCAGGGTGGGTAGATGAGGGGATGAAAAATAAAATGTAAGGTCAGGAGTGGTCAGTTTTGTGGAACCCCAGTTGAAATAAACCTCTGTTGTCCTTTGGGACCTACTTGGGTAAATATGTCCAAAACTGTGTTCCTAGTAACTGCAGTTGTTGCACTCCACATGTGGCAAACACAGTTGGTTAATAATTCATGTCCAAGGGTAAAAGTGTGTATCTTAGGCCATTTAAGAGATCATCTGAAGACAAATGTGATATGAACAGGAATCAGACATAATGACCCTAATATCCCTGATTATAGGAAGTGCTATTCCCCTCCTTTGAGGCCCTTTGAATTCATATGTTATTAATCAGTCTGGTCTGAGACTCAAACAGCGAAATGTTCAAAATGCTCCTATTAATCAAACGCTATTATAAGCCCTGACACTGGTGCCCACCTGCTGCAGCCCACTTCACATTTTCTCATTTAGCAATGTTCCATGACCAACCACAGGGATGGTATCAGAGGTCAGTTTATCTGCTGTAAGGTTCAGGAATAACAGAATGTCTAATGGATGAGAAGTAGGTTCTCAGGGTTGTGCATCATGCATGTTTCATACAACCTTGTGGCTCTACATTCAGACTAATGTCACATTCCAAGCTCAAGCTGCATGAGGTGTTCAATTCCAGATGGACCAGAATTTACTGGGGACCTGGTCTGATTTATGAACACAAAGCCTGCAATGTGACAACTCAAAATGAGTATAACAAGCTGACTCTACAATATGCGTCAGCTTATCTTAGTATAACAAACAAAAGTTTTATCCAGAGGGCAGTCATGTGAATTGCTGGTGTAGTGGCCATGTGTGATCTTGTATTATTGTGTTTGTGATGGCTTTAGCATATAACTGAGTGAGATTGGGAGTGTGTAGGCGGCCCTTTACCTTTCAGGCAATGTTGGTTGTTTTTATGAGGATGTTCCAGTTCTTGATTGTGAGCGTATTGTAAAAGCTTGTACAACAACACATAACAAAGTATCAGCTCCACTTTTGCCCACCCTCTTTGTCTTCACTGATAGAGAAAAATAAATGGAGAAAAAAAGAAGAATGATTTATGGTGGACATTTTAGTCTGTTGGTGCAAGACTCTAGTGGTGGATGTTGATGCTTGAAATATAATAACATCACTTAAGTCCTTGAACATTTTACTCCACTTTGCTTTTTACCATTCAGCTAATTCTGCCTATGACCAGCACCACCACTCTTTCAGTCGCAATAGTTGGTGAACACATCCTATACAATCAAAAGTCATGAAGATCTCACAACTGCAGTACAGTTTCATACTCAGGCCTGCTGCAGCAGATATACACCACATCCCCTGGATCAAGGTTTCAGTGTATTTTCCTTGGGGAGAAAGCAGGAATTATTATGTTTGTTATGGCGCAGAGGAAGTGAAGAAACCTGAGGAGCTCCTAAATCTGAGTCTCTGAATCTTGTGGACTGTACTTGAGCTCCGGTGGCTCCTGAAGCTGTGGATCCTGTGAATAGACAAACGTATGATGGTTCAGGTAAAACTGAGTGGAAAGTCAGGTGAAATTTAATTTTATTATTATTCCCTCATTCATTCATTCTTTCAAACGGTCAGTTTTTACACATACTGGGAACTGGGAACATATTGCAGGTATATTAACAGTAATAATTGTTTTCATTTGCATAACAAATTTACCCATTAGCCCTTTTGACAGACTATTAAGAAATATGTAAATTGTTTGTCACGGTTGTGACATGTAACCTGTTGTATATTGAAAACCAACATCTTTTGTTAATCTTACTGTTTTAGCTGCTGTCAAGTCCATGAAGCTGTGAGCTTTACAAATACATATAAATAATAATCTATCTGCATGTATTTATTTTAATTAAACTTGAAAATCACTGAGGACAGAGCCCTCATGCCCTCATGCAATGTTTATATATGTTCAGTGTATCAACATTTTGCTTTTATTTGCCTTTATTGGCTCTCATCACAGTCATCCATGTCCTCACTCCGCATACTCTTAGCTGGCAGTAAAAACAAAATTTTGCAAAGCTGTGTGCATTCAGCAATAAAAGACAATTTAAATGCATTAGGGGGAAGGACTATAGCATTCAGTGGACTTCAACTTTCCCTCCTCTTCAAGCATGTTGTCCAGGTGGCTTTGGTCACCCTCTTACTCTCCAGGAAGAACTAGAGATGTTTGAACCGGGCATCAAGCAAACATGACAAGGATGGATTCCATCAGATAAAAAAGAGCTGCACAGTGTTTCTTCTTATCCAGCAATGAAATAATAATTTGAACAAGAGTGGTGGCCGTGACAGTGCTTTGATTTCCTCTAAAACCAGACTGGTGAGCACTTAAAATAGAATGTGCTGCAAGGAATAATTTAAGTTGCTTATTTATTGGAGATTCTAGTATTTTTGCAAGGCATGGTAATTTAGAAATAGGCCTGTAATTGTTTAGCATGGCAGTTACACTTTTATGCAGAGTAGTCACATGAACAGCCTTTCAAATCATGGGAACTGTACCAGATATAACAGAAAGGTTAAAAACAAAATTATATAGATTGCTATAATTAAACATTAAAAAAATGACACTGCCAACACTTCTGTCTCACAGGTGAAGATGAGGGACCAGTAGCAGTGCTGAGTTTGTTTGTAAACTACAGTATGAAAAGAGTCACATGCATTTTATAGGTTCACCTTTTCCTGTTCCTTCGCTCGCTCGTTGTGTGTTTGGTGCTCGATTTTGGACTATTATTCTACTTTTACTACTGATCCTGGATTACGGACATCGGTCTGATACCACCGGTTTGGACGCTGCTTGGTTACGACGCTGATTTGGAGCACGGACTTAAGCGCAACGCCAGTTGCAAAGTCCGCAAGCCAGCTAGCCGGTGGCTAGGCTAACAGCTGATTGGTAGCGTTACCTAGCAGCAGCATGCCGCCGAAGAAGGCAATGACAGCTGAGGAGGGAGACGAACTTAAAAACACCCTGGAGTTTTTGGCCGAGGAGATTTCTGCGGTTAAACAGCAGCAGAAAGGCCTCCTGGGGCTGTTGGAAGAGGTGAAGGCTCTCAGGATCCAGAACGCCGAGAAGGACCGGCGTCTGGTGGAGCTGGAGAACAGAGTGGCGGACCTGGAACAATACTCCAGGATTAATGATGTAATTGTGACTGGGCTCCGCATCAAACCCCGGTCATACGCCCGGGCGGTGACCACTGACAACGGGGGGGAGCCCGGTGAGCAAGATGACAGATCGGCAGAGCAACAGGTGGCTGCCTTCCTCCACTCAAAGGGGATTGAAGTGGATTTAAACAACATAGAGGCTTGCCACCCTCTGCCCCGGAAAAGTGACGGCAATACATCAGCCATCATCATGAGATTTGTAAACAGAAAACACAAGTCGGCACTGTTGAAACAGGGAAGGAAGCTTAAAGGAACGAATGTATTCATTAACGAGCACCTCACAAAACGAAACTCCGACATCGCAAGAAAAGCACGCATTCTGAAAAAACAAGGGAAAATTCAAAGCACATGGACGAACAATTGTAAAGTACTGATCAAGCTGAACGGAACGCCAGAGCAAGCAAAAGTTGTCGTCATCAGGAACATGGGGGAGCTGGACAGATACCAGTGAGCATCATGACCCGGACTGTAAGGTATGATCCATTCCACACACGATCATGACACCGTCGGACATATCTCATACACCTTCATCTGGGAACCATGACGACACAACTCAAAGGACTTTTGACTTCGACAATATGGAACTGAAAACTTTTCAATATACAGACCATAATGTACTGGACATAGAAAACGATATAGATCCAGATAATAATTTCTTTTCCAATGTTACTGATAATTGCTGTTACTATACCAACGAGCAGTATAATCAGACCATTAAAACGGATAACAAACTTTCTATAATCCATTTCAACAGCAGAAGTATGTACGCAAATTTTAGTAACATTAAGGATTACTTGAGTAAATTTACAAAACCATTCAAGATTATTGCCATATCAGAAACATGGATTAACGCTGATAGAGGAATGGATTTCGAGCTGGATGGATATGAACTCAACCACATCAACAGAAAGAATAAAAGCGGAGGAGGTGTGGCTATATATGTGGACAAAGACTTGAACTATAGAATAGTGGGAAATATGTCAACTGCTGTTGATAATCTGTTTGAATGTATAACAATTGAAATCTGTAGAGAAAAAAACAAAAATGTATTAATCAGCTGTATATATAGGGCACCAGGTTCTAGCATAGAATCATTTAATAACTGGATTGAGGCATCTTTTTCAAAAGTTAATCAAAAAGTCATTTTCATCTGTGGTGACTTCAATATTGATCTGTTGAATCCAAACCAGCACAAAGTAACAGATGAATTCATTAATACAATGTACAGCATGAGTCTTTATCCAAAGATCACCAGACCTAGCAGAATCACACCTCACTGTTCCACATTAATTGACAACATCTTCACCAATGATATTGAAGACAACACTGTCAGCGGATTACTGATCATTGACATCAGTGACCACTTGCCAGTCTTCACAGTTTACAATGGTGAATTTAAAGGAAATCAGACAGATGAAAAGACAGTATATAGACGGCTGAGGACAGATGAAACTATGGAGGCACTGAGAAATGACCTATGTGCACAAAGGTGGGATGCTGTGTATAAGGAAAGTGATATTGATAATGCATACAACTCATTTTTAAGTATATTTACAGCATTATATAATAAAAACTGTCCCATTAAACAATATAGCAGGAAACATAAATACTCAGATCGACCATGGATCACTAAGGGGTTACAGAATGCCTGTAAAAAGAAAAATACACTCTACAGAGAATTTATAAAAGAAAGAACTAAAGAGGCTGAAAATAAATACAAAAAATATAAAAATAAATTAATCAGTATTATAAGGAAAAGTAAAAAGGAATACTATCATGAGATACTAAATAAAAATAAAATAAATATTAAAGGAATATGGGATATATTAAATAGCATTATCAAAAATGGCTCTAGACAATGCTACCCTCAGTATTTCATAGATAATGATATCAGAAAGGAAAACATGGATGATATAGTAAATAGCTTTAACCAGTTCTTCGTGAGTGTTGGACCAAACCTGGCTGAAAAAATTCCTGATCCCCTGTTATCACAGGATTGGAATGATAATCTTATAGATAGAAACACTAACTCAATGTTCCTCACAGCAGTGGAAGAGAAAGAAATAATTGACATTGTACATAAATGTAAAGATAAAACATCTACTGATGGCAACAACATTGATATGAAAATTGTGAAAAAAGTCATTGAGGGGATTTCAGAACCGCTAACTTTCATCTGTAATTTATCATTCCAAACTGGCAAATTTCCAAGCAAAATGAAAATAGCTAAAGTTGTACCGCTGTATAAATCTGGAGACAGACACCAATTCACAAATTACAGACCCGTTTCATTACTACCACAATTCTCAAAAATTCTAGAAAAAGCATTTAATAATCGATTAGATAAATTCATAGCCAAACATAAATTACTCACTGATAATCAGTACGGATTCAGACCAAACTGCTCAACATCACTGGCATTAATGGAATCAATAGAAGTAATCACGAACGCTATAGAAAATAAACAATATGCAATTGGAATATTCATTGATCTCAAGAAAGCCTTTGATACAATTAATCATGACATATTAATCAATAAACTGGAACGGTACGGGATCAGGGGGATAGTTTTGCACTGGGTTGAGAGTTATTTAAAGGGACGGAGTCAATTTGTGAAGTTGGGAGATTATAGCTCATCGTGCTTGGACATTGCCTGCGGCGTCCCCCAGGGGTCAGTGCTGGGTCCCAAACTGTTTATTCTATATATAAATGATATTTGTAATGTATCTAATATATTGAAATTGGTGCTATTTGCAGATGACACAAACATGTTTTGCTCAGGGAAGAATTTACAGGAGCTTCTGGGGTGTATCACTGAAGAAATGTGTAAATTAAAGAGGTGGTTTGACAGAAACAAATTATCTTTAAATTTAAACAAAACTAAATTCATGTTATTTGGGAACTGTAAAATGAACACTCAAGCAGCAATACAGATAGATGGTGTTGACATTGCAAGGGTATATGAAAATAAATTTCTGGGTGTAATTATGGATGAAAAAATAACATGGAAACCTCACATAAAGCATGTTCGAAGCAAATTGTCACGGAGCATCTCAGTACTAAGTAAGGCAAAACACTATCTGGACCACAAATCACTCCACATTCTTTACAATTCACTGATATTACCATATTTGAGTTACTGTGCAGAGATTTGGGGCAATACTTATAAATCTACACTACAACCACTGTTGATTCTGCAAAAAAGAGCAATCAGGATAATTCATAACAGTGGTTACAGAGAACACACAAACCCCTTATTCTCAAAATCAAAAATACTGAAACTCATTGATCTGGTACACTTCCAAACAGCACAAATCATGTACAGGGCAACAAATAACACACTACCAGTAAATATTCAAGCATGTTTTTTTCTGAGAGAAGGGGGATATAATCTGAGGGGGGTACTGAACCTAAAACATCTGTATGCACGCACAACGTTAAAAACCTTTTGCATTTCAATATGTGGAGTGAAACTGTGGAACAAACTAGCGGAGGAGCTCAGACAATGTCCAACCGTGAGCAAATTCAAACAGCGGTACAAACAGATGGTATTTACAAGGTACAGGGAAGAAGAGGGGTATGACAAACATTAAGGTTTTCACACTTTTGCCATACTTGTTAGTTATTGTATTTATTTTGACACAAGCAGTCATGGTGTTGTTGTTTGTTGGTGATTGTTTGTTTTGTGAGAGTATTAAAAACAAAACAAAAAAAAAAACAGGATATACAGGAAGTAAGATAACCTAGGATTCTAGGTGGAGAAGGGATAGGAATTAATAAGCTAATGCTTCTTCCTATTCCTTTTCAAACATACAAGGTTTTTTATTGACTAGTGCTTCAAGTGTAATATGTTATTCACATGTTTGTTTGAAATAAAGTATTCATTCATTCATTTATCGAAAGCTGTGATAGCTGCCACTCATTTGGATATACGTACAGTACAGTATACTCATGTTGCTTCAGGCACATGTGACTGGGAGACAGTTCCTGGTTGACCACCACCACCACCACCAAAAAAAACAACAACAACTTTGAACTGGCTTATTTGGTAACTTTTTTCAAGGTCTGACTAATTTTACTATTTTCATTACTACTGTAGCTACACGTGTGGAAATGCTGTATCAGTCCTCCAGTCTTGAGACTTGTGGGCAACTCAGCATCTACCTGCCCCCCTCCCTATTTCCCCAAGAAACCTTCTTTGCAAAAGAAGTCCAGTTGCTTTCGATTAGATACTATGACCTGGACAAATGAGAATATGCACAGGCTGGTACGAGCTTCTGTTCAGACCCATATTAATGCCACTGTTCAAATGAGTGAAAGAAAACCAATATCTAAATCTGCCATTGCACACAGACCCTCCTGTTGCTGTGGGGTCACATATTAGATTAGAGGACAGATTGTAGGAATGTTACTTTATAACCATCAGTGTCCACAGATTAGTTACCACAAACCTCTCGCAGATCTTTATCCCACCACGCTCAGATAAGCCCGACCACTCCTGTTGTGTGAAGGACGTAGCAGTCTGTGTTTTGTTAGTGCTGTGTGTGCTGTCACAGAATATGTGTGTGAGCTGTTAAGTGTTTGGCATCCTAGTAAAATAAAGAGGAAAGGATGAATTTTCCATCCGAAGACACCTTGGGGGAGAAAAAAAACCCTGATCTCATAAGAAAAGCAATGTGAGGTCTGCCTCCCCATGCCAGCATTTGTCTCTCGTTCTCTCCAAGTGCCCTGGAGCAAAAGAATGAGAAGTGCTCATATTGAAAAGTGTACCTGGCATCATGTTTTCCTTGGTGATGAAAAATATACCGCTGGCTTACACTGACGCCCAGAGAACTTAGCCACAAATGCCCCTCAACAGAACCTGAATGCGATTCTTGGATATTTTATTTGAACTTTATTTGAAGGCCATGTGTCCAATTGGCAGGAAATGTGTTCTTGGCTCCGACTGCTTTGCCAAGAACCAGAAAAAGGCACAACGGTTAATGCAGCCCCCCCACACCCCCCATCTCTGCTGACAGGAAAGTTGCCAGGAAGCTTTTAACACAAGGCTCTGGTTCCAAATTTGCTCAGACTGAACTTCTGTCACCTCGAAACCACTGCACACACAATTACTGTTGTACAAACAGCGTCATTACCTGAACACACACACACACATGCTGCTAATAATGGTGATCTATGATAATGTCTAGATATCTTTATCACAGTGTAGCTGCAGTGAGTCTCTTTGTCTGACATGTTTTCAAAAGAGTGACCAGGGCTTCCTGCACACATATTTGCCCCCAGTACAGTATATACTGCCAATGACATTACATTGTTTTATGTTCTATTCACCACATGTATCACACGACCATAAAAAAGGGAAAACATTTTCTCTTGCCTTTACAATCAGTAAAAATATAACAATAACAAAAGCTGTCATATTGCCACATTAATGGTGCATGTCATCTTGTAATTTAATGTCATATCACATCACATCACCTTCCTTGTCTTTGTCTCCATCCATTGTCCACTCACTCCCCAGTTCCATTTTGTTCTGCTAAGCAAAGATAAACAGAAAGACATCAAGAAGGAGACCCATGGCGTTACATAAAAAGACATGGCCGATATTGAAGTTCTTGACTCCGGTGCAGCTGGAGGTAACTGGTAATGTGGTAATGAGACAGCTGAGGGACGGGCCGAAGCAGCAGGTCCCAGTGTGGTCAGAGCAATATGTCTGTGAGGAAACATTCACACGCATTTGTCATTTTTCCACATATAACATGGCATGATTATGGCTCAAATGTACTTCCTACCTCACATGTTGGTCCACACCACCAGTGTATCTGCCAGCTTCATTCTTCTCTTAGCTAATGGTTAATCAAAAATCTAAACATCTAATTTGGCATCAGCATTAATAGGTCAAATCTGCTGATCTGATGCAAATTATGCATCTATTTGTTTGAAATGAGTTTTATTAACATTAAAGTTATCAGTATCATTCATTTAAGTTGATGTTATTAACAGCATTTTTGCAGACTATTGGTGAATTGTTGAGATAAAGGTCTCTTATATTTAAACTTTATTTTGTTCATATTGTGATACACAAAATGCATCTGTTGAGTTTTGACTAGTCTGTACAGTCTGGGCATGAGACTGTGATACCCAATGCAAGTTCAACCTAGCCAAGGCTACACTGAAGATAAATTGTTTAGCTATCTCATCATGTTGTTGACCAATTTCCGATGTGTATGAACAGGACATTTGCCGAAGGACAAGATGATGGTCATCACTAGACTATTTCTATCACACTGTTCATCCTGGCAATGCACACTCTATCTGACAAACATGTCTGGATCCAAAGCCAAGGACTGATGTCCTTTAAGAGCATCAGTGACCTTGTAATTCACAGCAGTGTATGTTTATGTCCTGACACAAGTCATGGCCAGACAGGGAAGTGAGGAGTCCAGGTCATATTTGAAACTCTATCTTTACTGTTAACCTGCAGGAAATGCATCATGGAAAACCATTTTCTGGTGCGCAACCTCTGGCCACTGAGATACAGAATCCCAGACTGTTGTTATCTTCTCTGTAAATGTGATGAATGCTGGTGCAAACACAGATGCATGGGCCCTGTGAAATGAAGACATTATACTATCTTTCTTGTGACATTCACATGTCCAAAAAGGCATTATTACCCTTAATGTTATTGATTTAGCCGTATATGTTTACTACTCTCTCTCTCTCTCCCCCTGTCACAGCCAGCAGGACAAATTGTAAAGTTTCCTTTGGCTTAAACCCATGGCTCTCCATGCTCTCCACCGTCTGTGTGCTGCAGCTGCGACAGTACGCATCCTTGTTTGAGTAAACCCTTGGAGCAGCAGATAAATCTCTCCCCCCGTCTTGAGGAGGTCTGGCTTTTATTGCAGCCCTCTCCTTTGTCTGCCTGATGGATTATAGCAGAGAATTTATGCACACTTGACTTAAAAATCTTGATCAGCCGCTCTTAAGCATCATGAATCACTACCTACACCATTGTCTGTGCCTGACTGTGGAAAGGCTGAAGGGATGAGGAGAAGTGTTTCGGAGCACTTTTTAAATATTTAGCATGTTCCCATTCATGTATTAATCCAGTCATAATAAATCAAACTACATTTTAATTATAAGTTTTGTTTTATTTTTTTTTACCGAATATATGCACTTTTTCAAAACACCTTTCTGGGGCATGATTTTCCTTGTTAACCCACAGAAAGGCTCACCACCTACAGGGCCTTGTTCATAAATAAATGTCTCACTCTGTGGGGCCGACATCTGTATTTGAACTGGCCTGGAGCCCGGCTCTTGGCCCCGGCTTCAAGCATAATATGCCCACACCTCCATCCTTGGATTAAATAGAAAGTGCTATTGAAGCAAAAGCTGCTCCAGTGAAACCAGCAGCTGTCTCTTCCAGTTGCCTCTGTGCTCAGTCTCTCTGTGCAGACCATGTGCTGTGGTTATTTGGTTTGGCATGCAGCTCATGTTCACATCTCTGCTCCACTGTACATCCTAAAGATGAAACATGGCCAATGGTTAAGCCAGACATTCGGCGGCTGTGTTTAAAGTCAGAACATGCAAGATCCTCGCCGCTCTCCCGCCGGGATGTTTGTTGTACTTGCTGCAGTCCCACAGTTGGAGGATATGGATGGAATTTCCGAGAAAGAGAGACGAGAGAGTCGGGAGGGGGGAGGGGGGAAGGGATGATGCACGCTGCTCTGGTGGAAAGTTTTCAGGCTGATTACAGTGTGGTTAAGTTAGTGTTTCTTGCAGATCTGGCTTCAGAATAAAAGCCATGGCTTAGGCCTGAAGGAGAAAAGGCAGATGCTGAATCTGCTGAAGGCATGTTTAAGATCTCGCTCCAATTTCCCAGTGTTGTTCCCGTAAAACTCTACTGGTCCATGTGATTCAGCAGTGGTAGCAAAAACTAATTAGACTCCCAGCTTCCTAGAGTATAACATTATAATGAGGCTTCTAACATATTGTTCTGTTTGATCTTTTACCGTAGTTCTGAATAAATCCTCCCTCCCTTTGCAAAATTGCTTATTTTTTATCATTTACCTGAAAAAAGCTCTTCTATAATCAGATATCAGCTCCACCCACCAAACCGATCAGGATTCCATTAAAATCACCAAGAATATGATAGCATGATACTAATCCGTCTAATGTTTGGGATTTGATGAGTGGAAATGGAAAGCTTGCGCTGTTGTGAGAGGAAATGAGATGTTTGTGTCTGCAACTGAACCTCAGCCAAGAATCTATGGCTGTGTGCGCTGACAGCGGGCCGGGTAGGGTGTCTGACAAAAGGCCACATTAAGCGTGAAATAATCTCTCAATCACCCAACATGAGTCAGGATCAAAACAGGTGGAGCAGGAAGATAAAGGGGAGGCTGCGGGTGATAAGTGAAGGAGCGCCGGGCGGGAATGCGGAGGGGAAGTACAAATACATATCAATGGGAATCAAATGGGAGAGAAAACAACTTAACACTGCATTTTTAAACAGACAACAGACACAATATATTCATCACTGCTTTTGTATCGAGTGTCACAGGGATGAGATATGTGTTGCTAATGGATGGGCGATAAGGATCAGGTACCACTATGAGCAAGATAAAATCTTGTTTTAATGCATCTCAGTTCTTTATTTTCGACTGTAACATGGTTTTCACCAAATAACTGTTAACATCAACAAACAAGACAACATCACTACAGGTTCAACAAACATTAGCAGTCAGATGGTGAGACAGGTTGTAAGCAACAACCAGTAGATGATCTAAACCACTTCATTTGCAAGTGAGTGCATCTGAAACATTGTTGCTAATCCCTGATTACACAGGAAATTATTGTTTCTTGTGTGTGTCTAGCCCCCTTTCTTATTTGTTTGTTGACAAAGTCATTGCTATTCATCGGAACATAAGCCAGGAAATCAAACCTCTTCATCTGATGTAGCAGAGATTATAGAGATTCTTCAATCTGTCTGCATGGTCGCCTCACAACAAGAGCAAGTCTGCATTCGTCTGTTTCTCCAGCTCCTCCCACAGTCCAAAGACATGAGCACTAGGTTGATTGCCGACTCTAAATTGCCCATAGGAGGGAATGTGAGTGTACTAGGTGGTTTTTCCTCTGCTGTATACGTCAGCCCTGTGATAGACTTGCGCCCTGTACACCATTCTCAACCACTGTCGTCTTGGATTGGCTAGTAGTAGAGTATAAAGCTGATTGATGGATTAAAAACCTAAATAAATAACATATTAAGTTCTACATCATAGGCCAGTGCTCATCAGCCACCCTGACCAAATGAGTCTTTAATAATAACTATGATTATCTATGACAATAAAATTGTCTCTTTCTGCTCACAATGTGGACCTTATGTGAAAAGCGGGAACCACTGTGGCTCTATAAACTATAAAGGGAGTGAAAATTGTTTATTGGCTGTAGTTCATAGAAGATCACAAGAAGCTTTCGGTGGTCAACCTCTCTGAGCTGAAAAGCTGTGGACTGTTTTGCCTTCAGTGTGAATGAAGCAGATCAGACTCAGTTTGTCCAGATGTATTTCAACGCGGCTTTCCAAGGTGCCAAATTCCTTTGCCACAGTGGAGCAGACTTGTCTGTGTACCCAATCACAGAATGCTTGCATCCCCCGTTGTGAAGGAAAGCAATTACTCGGGCCAGGAGACCAGACTGGACATTTGACAAATATTATTCCAGCTCCATGCTGCTCATTGAACTGCCCCTCCATCCCTAACTGCTTATTTACCTTCATATTAATTTGTGTTGGTCTTCCGACTGGTTTCCCCCTCTCAGGTTTCGACCCCATATTGTTGTTGGTTATTTCAAGAGCTGCATGCTGGGCAGGCATTCGCTGGACTCAGAGCGCCCCGGCCCTGTGCATCAGCTCTGAACCTGCATGGATGAGAAAGACACTGCTAACCACACAGAATGTAAAAACATGAGACCTGCGCCCTCCAGACTCACGGCCTCATACTTTACATGTGAACCCAGTGAAGTTCACCAGCAGCTAATCAGCAGCACCGACTCAGTTAGCCGTCGACCGTACCTGGCTGCTGCTTTTTAAAGTTTGTACAAGGAGAATCTATTGCCCTAGGTCAAACTACATCAAAGTTCTTGCTGAAGTGCAGTGGAGACCGTCCAGGCTTCTGCTCCACCACAGACCGGCCTTCGGTATATCTAGAGATTTTGATCAATTATATTTCAGTGTATGAGCTCTTTAAGAGTTAAGAGACAATTAGTAAGTTTATTTTAACTCACTTTCCCCAAGCATTTACATTTATTTACTGAAAGTAACTTTCTACTGTTCTCACTTTATAAAAGCTTTAACTAACAATCCTTTATTAGTGTGTAATTGATTGGTGATTAATAATTGTGTCATAGAGCAGGTTGGTGTTACATTCACTATTACAGAATACTACGATTTTCTGACTTATAAGTGTCAGTCAGCCATTAATGAAGAACGAGGTGTCTAATGTGGATGTTGGGCATACAAAGCACACAATAGTCACCCCAGAGAACAGTGTTCACACCGAGTGCTCACTCCTTGAACTGTTTGTGTATTAAAGCAGACCATCTTTTCCAACCAAGAGTCAGTGGAGGTGAAGATTGCAGACAGATCAGATGTTTTGGTGGAAATATAACATTTGAAAACTAGAATCACCTTCTCTAGTTGCAGAAGATAATGGCACAATCAACATTATGATCAGAGTGAAGTTGACCTTTGACCTTCTGGATATAAAATGCTATTCATTTTATCCCTGAGCCCATTTGAGTTAAGCTGCGTTATAATTACCAAGTCAATTTGTGTGTTATGGACAATTACAATGTGTGTGAGGTCCCAGTGACCTTCGACCTTTGACCACCAAAATTGAATCAGTTCATTCATGAGTACAAGAGAATATTTGTCTGGGAGAACAAAAACTGTGGACTTGAATGATTGAGTTATTAAGGCTAAACAGCAACTTTTAATCATAACTAGATGTTCTACTGTCAGTGTTTAAGCATTAAATATTGCCTGATCCTGTTAACGGCAGTTTCTCAACATTCAAGCATTGGACCTAACAACATGGGACCTCTCGCACCCGAAGCGAGAATCATACCCCTAGACCAACGAGCCTCAGTGGAGCTGATATGTTTTCAAAAAAAAAATCGAATTCTGTCTTTTAGGATACTATCCTCTTTCAAATATGTGTCTGTGGTTCGTACTTTTGTATCAGTCGTTCACACTTTTAATTAATGCTGCAAACCTTTCAGACTGTTTCATTCAAACAACTACGGGAGGGCCTAAAAAGCTCTCAACAAGATCTCCCTCAATGGGTAGTACATTCTCACAATGTTTCAGTCTGCTAGCGAAGCAGAGTGAGGTGCTTTTTTTTCTAGGACAATTTTGTTATTTGTTAAATCACACCACAGTGATCACAAATTTCAGCGCACAGACATGAGGCCATTGTCTATCCTTAGATCTTATGTACCAAAGGGCTCGTCCGGGACTTGAACCCGGGACCTCTCGCACCCGAAGCGAGAATCATACCCCTAGACCAACGAGCCTCCTGTTTTATTCCCAAAAAATTGTAAATTCTGTGTCTTAGGATGAAATATAAAACTTTCCCATGGACACTGAGTTGTATAACACGGATTTTTCAATTAACATCTTTGGATCCTGTGTAACCTGGGCTCGTCCGGGATTTCAACTCGGGACCTCTCGCACCCAAAGCGAGAATCATATCCCTAAACCAATGAGCCTCCTATGAGATAATTCTGTTCCCAAATTTTGGAAATTCTGTGTCTTGGGGTGAAATATAAAGGTTTCCCCATGGACACTGACTTGTATAACATGGATTTTTCAATGAACATCTGATGTAAACTGGGCTGGATGTGTTGGATATAAACTTTGAGCACCAGACTCACCTTCATTTATAATTATTATGGGATTATAATGTATCTGTCTTCAAAAAAAAAAAAAATCACTAGCTTATTCCCTCTTCCGTGGGTTGTTTCACACAAGCAAAGCAGGTGTAAAGGCAGATATCGGATATGAGTCACTTCTGATAGAACATGTATCATCGGATATAGATAACAAATCAGGATTGGGCATCAAGGCCTGTAGTGTAAAGACAGACAAGACCTTAAAATTACCCACACTGTACAGACTCCACCTGCAGTACAAATTCTGACAAGGGTGCATGCTCTTCAGGCCGTTTAATTATATTTGGTGATGCCAGAACATACCACTGTGTGTATCTGCAAACACACACACATACACACACACGCCTGAGCTGTGATCCATCCAGAAAATCTACACGTTCCATTCTTCCAAAACCTGCAGCAGAGATTCAGGTAACAAAGCCACCTGCTCTCTGATTGGACTGTTACTGTCAATCACTGACACAACATCAAAACTGAATCCCTCCCACCATTTATGTTTCAGCTGCAGCGGTTGAGGAGCTCTCATGCTCTGATCACCATCATGAGAGGACCTCACACAGATAACAATAGTTCCCTCTTTGACAGCTACTGTGCAGCTTTATCTGAGGAACACAAAGGGCTCTCAGTCTGTAGTCTTGTGCTTTGATTTCTGAGCTTGATATCTTAGATTGAAGGAGGTCATTTGAATGTCAGAGCTCATCATTGTTGAATTACTCTGATCAGCACTTATCTCTTGGTCATATCCACAAACCAATGCAAACTATTCAGTGTTTTTCTTCTGTCCATGCTCTGTTTTCCATGTGTGTGTGTTTTTCTTTTGTGACCTGAAGCATGTTTTCATATTTTTGTCCATGGAGCCTTTATGTCTTTCTACAGCAGCAACAAGAGTTTCATGTGTTTGTATTAAACACTTTAAGGTATCAGTCCCGCTGCTGTCCCCAAACCCCCAAACCACATCCTTTTTATTACTACACCTCAAGTAGTCACGCACCTCTGTTTACTACAATCAGATTTATAGTGCAGTTCTGTGTCCTCTGAATCTGGTAGTAGCCTACTGAGACAGTTATGCTTTCAACATTGTGTCTATATGGTCAGCAATGTTTCAAGCTTTGTGTAGTTTTTTTTTTTTTTTAAACCTTGGTTAATATAGCACCTGCAACACAGACTCACAACACGTATAACATACTAAACAAAAATGTTAGGCATTATATTTTTTGGCAACTTATAAAATGCATTAAAAGATGTATTAATTGAACTTTGTTAACATAGATCTAAATCCACCCATCCAACCACTGGCTTAACCATACAGGGCTGCTGGGCTCTAGAGTCAATCACAGCTGACACAGGCCGACACAGGTCAGGTACACCAGGACAGGTCACCTCAAAGAGCTAAATCATAGGTGTGAATGCAGAAATTACAGGTGTGATCATCCACATAATGTATTCAGATACCGTGTGCAAGATGTCTACAAATGAACTGAGCACAATTACTCAACTCAACCTCTACATCTACATAACCAAAATACAACACATCCAACACTACAAACCACATGAGAACAGATCCTGTAGCTGATCAGCTAACCCCAACTCCTCTGTCAGACTTCACCTCCAGTTGACATTGTCTAAAATCCTTTTTCTTCTGACATCAGTGTTACCACATGTCTATGATCTAAGGTGCTGGGCCTTTCTTGTTTTACTCAGCAGATTAAAGATATGTCTTATAATGACATTTGAAAGACAAGTTCTAACGTCCACAGTTCACTGTCTGACTGGCAGTAGATGAATTATACATTAGAGTAGAAGACAGATACACCCACTGTCTGAGAGAGGCTTCATCTACTCATATGTGTATAGCCTTCAAGTTCAACCGCAAGTCTGATGAATAAGAGTTAGTGAGAAGGTCTCATGTCAGTCAACTGCTACAGTCCTGCTTTGGGATGACTGTGCTTATTTAAATGATTCTAATGTTCTTCTGTTTGAGCACAGTCCTTTGATTTCTCCGGGAATCCCAGGATCAGTCTAGGCAAGATCCTGCAGCTTTGACTACCACAATCTAATCAGCTCATCATTAATTAATAAATGACTGACAACCCATGCAGTATACCTCCAGCTCTGAATGCCACAAGCACTGGAATATGCTACCATGTGTGACTATTTTAAATGAATATTTGTAAATTCATACCAGTTATCCTGATACTGCTCCTGTGGAATGCTTGGAGTTTCCTCAGAGGGCCCATCAAACCTGAGCGCTAGTGTTGTGACTGACAAAACGAATACAAAAATTATGAAAACCAACCATGCACAAAACTGCATTAGGGGGCCTCTTCATGTTAAATAGTATTGTACTGTAGTTGTAGTTTGTGTAAATGCTTTGTAGCAGCTGGGCTGCAGACACTGAGCTGTTTACCAAGTGATGTTAGACTCCCCAAGGTGCAGGCAGACCAAACTTAAACCACTTGGGTCCATGAAAAATTGGCTGATGTCTGTCAGAGATATACGTAGGTAGACGTAGCATCACCCAACATCCAATGAAATCTCTCATAAATCAGTGACATCAATGCTGTGTCGACTGATGGTCCCAATGAGCCAGACCATCAAATCTGAACAACAAGCCACATTAGTGTGACTCTGCTTCTTATCCGGTTTACAAATAGGAACAAGTCTCGTCCTGCACCTCTGCTTGTACAACGAGCTACAAGACAGTCACCAGGGAGAAGTGACCTGCTTACGTCAGTCTGCTGGATGTAATTAATGAGCTGAAACACACTGTAAAAACACGTCCTTAGTTTAAAATATAAATACCCACAAAGTTTTGTGACCCCTGAATTGATTTCATGTAGTGGCGAAGTTCTAACACCTATGGCCAAATTAATCTGTCACTGGCCTCGGGGGCATGTGTCGATCCTCCCTAGGTCACTGAGATGGCAGCAGTAACTGAATTTATGTGGCCACAGAGTCGTCCACAGTCATGCCCGGGGCCCCGCACTCACTTATTAGGTCACGGAGCTAAACTCTGCCTGCATCCCGCGTTGGAGCGAGTATCCTGGGTCAGCTCGGGTCAGCAAACCACCAGTTTCTCAGTCCATTCATTCATTATTGCACTGTCGCCTCCAGCACAGCAGTGGATCACCATTGTCTTTATAGTTGCGGCTTCTTTTGCTTGGCACCCGTTCCCCTCTCTGTCCACCTCTCTGTTGCCAGCGACCGCAATTGCCTCTTTTTAACAGTTCCCTGTTTTGTTCTTTTTTTTGTTTTTTTTTCTGTTCCGTGAATTGCAGGTGCAAATAATCCACAATCACTCACCAGGGCAGGAAGCCACAATGGTTATAGGTAGGAACAGACCAGTCCAAGTTAAAAACAAACCCACTTACTGTACAATAAAAAAGGTATAAAACATTATCTTATATTATAATACCAGTGAACCCAAATTTTAAAACATGTGAGAAAAAAAAATACACAAAAGGTCGACTAGTAATCATAGTCATCCTTCATCTGTGTGACACATTTGTCATTTGGAATCCTAGATCTGCCTAGATCCACAGATTAACTGCACTTTAATGTCCTTAACTATACATGACCTCATGTAATGAACATGCTGAACTTTATAAAAGTGTATAAGTGTATCAAAAGTGTCAATATAGCTATATTTAGACACATATATGGTTTTGTTGCTATAGGTTCTATTCGTGCTATATACACGGATGTCTGTGACTGGTTGGATGACAGAATGAAGTGACTAAATTATTTGTTATTATTAGTATTTGCATTATATTTCTTTACTTGAGGTCCATTTGCCTTTTTTTCCCCAGGGTTTTCATTTGCATCTACGGGTCTTCCACAAAAGATCAACAGATCTAGATGAAAGCCACATGCAAACCATATCCATTTTCTCTGGCCGGCTTTAACGTGATTGTCACATTGCAGGGAGGTGTACCGTTAATTGGAACCACCGTCATACGTTGGGTGATTTGTTACCAGCAGTTTACATGTTCTTTGATTTAGAAGTAAAAAGTCAGAATCAAATAATAATGAGGTAGAATTTCAAAGAAAGCAAGAGCAAAGTACCTGCTTCAAAACCGTTCTTTACACACAACCACACACACACACACACACACACACACACACACACACACACATATACCTCCCCCTCCGACGACATCAATCCTTTTCCTTTGCATGTAATCTATAGGCCTCCCTTGACTGCACACATCAATTTGCCAGACAGCTTGTGCGTCTTGCCTTTCATATTGAAAATCAAAATGTGCTTTTTCATTAAAGCTCATGACAGAACTGAATATAGCACCATGAGCAATCTGTCACTGCTGCGTCACTCAGCTCCATCAGCGAATGGAGTCACACTCTTGTCCCACATTGTTTTGCATGTAAACATCTGCATCAGCGCATGTTCGCCAGTCTTCACGTATGAAACTATTATGAATGATATACATGATACAAATTCAGCAGGTTGTTAGCTGCAACATACAATACCACTCATGCAGGGACATTCATCCTGATAGATATGTGCCGGGGCAGAGGCTTGTTGTCAGCATTCTTCTATAGCCACAGTTTAGCATCTGTAAATGGCTATTTCCAGCCTCTGTGTAGAACCTTTAGGATGTGGTGGAGACAGGCAGCTTGAATGTACAGCTGAAAAATATGCGGAGATCATGAGATGTGATCACATAAACACGTCTCCACCTTGTGGAAGAAGGAGCTACCCAATGCTACTGTGATGTTTCATAGTATTGGATTTACATCGAGCCAAATATTCTGATTAGAATCGGTTTAGATCATTAGACAAAGGTGGAATATTCCTTTTCCCAAACCAATCGAAAGTAAAATTATTTCATTTAAATGGTGAAACGGAATGTTGTCTGGTTCTTTCTGCACATGCTCCGTGTCAATGAAATATGATATAGTAACATTTTACACTTGCAAATGCTTCAATGAAAGTGTCAAAACAATGACAACTACTGTGCTCATCAGACCATAGATCTCCATCTTTGATAAGTCATGGAATGTTTTGGTTTCTAGAGTTCTCAACAGGCCTGAAATTTAAAATACAACCTGATTGGACCTTGGGGTGTTGAAGACCAGACTCATCGTGGCTCACTAGCATTCATTCTCAGCCCAAACCTGGCTGGCCTCAGCCTCAAATAAGAAGAAAAAATAACCTGAGTCATTTCTACATAATTCCGGCCCATGCCTGTCCGAACCAGCGCATCCTGCCAGGTTGCACAGGTCGGACACGCCCTTTACAACACTCAGCAAGTGCCACACGCCTGTAAAACATACATTCTGAATATATGTAGTGGCACATATAAACACCTGATCGGATTAGATCATATCACATGTGAATAGTTAACCAAAAGACAGTGTTAACACACCTACTGAGTGTACAGCATGTGAAGTGCCATATTAACTGCTTGACCATCAGAACTTTAATATAGCTTCCAGGATTTACACCCCGGTTCATCCATCAGTAGAAGACGAATATTAAATATAAAGTTATTTTCTGATTTGAATTATCAATCAATGCTTTATAGATCATTAAAACAAGAAGATGTTAAAAGTATTTACAGAGGAGAACGGAATATGATTCAATAGTAGGCTAATGAAAAGAGAGTGGTGAAACTCTTGGGGCTGGTCACAGACACCTTTGTCCTGGTGTAATGTAAAAAGAAATGGTTTTTGGCCATCCAGAAAAAAATGTCATGAAAGCGGTTCCTATGTTCCTCACAGGTTTGAAATCAGCTTAGCTCAGCGAAAAAACCAAGACTGTGGAAATGAACCAATCCAGCACTGAGGCAGGTGTATTTTCACAAAGACTCCTTGTCTGTGAAAAAAAGCAAACAGTGAGATAAAGTTCACAGCCACATTATCCCTATCACAGGTAGGCTGTTCATGTAGGAACTAGTCCAAGATCAGCAGAGACCAGAGCACATGTTCCTGATGAAGTCACAAACAGATGGTAGATGTCATTCACTTCACGCCACCCAACGGGCCGACTACATCTGTCCTGGCTCAGAGTGCTGAGCAGCAGCAGCTGTGGTGTCGTGTATGCCTGTCAGTCAGCAGCAGGGCTGGGCCGTAAGAGCATCATTTAGCCTCGCAGTGTCTTTTAAAAGTCCCACTGGGGAGATGGAGACATAAAGCTTGTTGTAAGAGGGAGGTCAAAATACGGCTGTGCAGGTTAATACACACGGTGGTGTTTTTATGATGGTGGGGGTGGAATGAATAATGGCAAACACACTATTTTGTTGCTGGATCACAACAGCAGCTTTTCAAGTTTGACTGGGGGTCAGGAGTTTTACAGGTGGAATATGTTCCAGAGGAAGAAATGTGACAAAATCTCTGTTGTGGTTCACAAAATTGTATTTCGTAATAATTCACCCAATTGCACAAGATGTGCAATAAAGGGGGTGGTAATAAATGTTTGGAACCAATCCACCACTGGTCAGATGCACACCTCGTCACTGGGTAGGAGTTTCTGGTACAAACAGTGATATTAGCAGGGCTACAGTCTAGCTCCTTGTACCATTCAAACAAAGTGTGTATAAACCTGCTGTACATGTATTGCTGCTGATTGGCGGCTTGGGACAGTGAGTGGGGCAGTGCTTCTAATACACAGAGCTTCACCTCCATTACAGCAAATAAATGATTTTATTTGCAGTAATGGAGGTTATGTAAGTGTTATGATCAAGATAGATGTCACACCTGGCACAGTGTATAACATGTGGCTTACTCTTTGCACCAGTGGCCCCTTGCCTTGAGTCCACCCTTTGGCCTTTAGTGTGTCATAATCTTTACCTTTTCCATCTCTTGCACATTAGAAAAGCTGAAAAAACTTAAATAATGGATAAAATAAATAAAGATAGTCTGTCTTCTCTTTCACTCCCTTTTCCTTCTGTAAGTGATCATTTTACATTAAATTCATAACTGAAATCACAGCTCAGTATTTGTCTTTATGTGTTTGGTGATGTTTTGACCAAGTCAGAGGAGGAGAAAAAAAAGACGGACATCGTGGTGCAATATCACTTCACAACCAAACAAAACTAATGTTATTGCTCTAGAGATTTAAATGCAGTTACTCTTGTATTCACATGCCATTTACAATGAAAGCACCGATAAGGTGTCTGGCAATAAAAAAAATTAAAAAAAAGGTTTAAATACCATACAGTAACTGTCAAATTGTGAATAATTTAGCAAAGATGTAAAACATCCTAATCAAAGAGATTAATCTGCCACAGAATCCCAGCGCAAAGCATGTCTGTTTCACCAAAAGGCCTGCAGGATAACACAGTAAGTCAGCAGCAGAGAGGTGTATTATGTATGTGTGTGTGTGTGTGTGTGCTCCCTTTCCCTCATGTGAGAGAGTGGTCTTTTGAGGAATGGAAGCCGCAGATAACTGAAGCGATGACAGATGATCTGAGACAGAGCTCAGTATGTTTGACCCATTAAAGGAAAGCCAGTCTGGGATCTCAGATACATGACAAACGTGTGTGGAGGACTGTGGAAGTGAAATGAGCAGTGAGGTGGTTGAAAATAAATGGGGTGGAGGAAGCAGTAAGATCCTTTACTCAAAGGGGGATCACTTTAAGCAAAACTACTGATACAGCAAAGTAGAAATAATCCATTACTAATAACAGAGCTGTGTAAAAAATCCTAAAGAAATCCTAGAATCAAACTGTAATTAAAGTATTAAAGAGAAAGTCCTTTTTTGTTCCCGCTGACTGGAAATGACTGGTTTTGTCGTCAGTTTTTAGACTTTTACTCCTGTGACTGTAGGGAGATACTGGAACATTTGAACATTTGCGAAAATAAAACTATGTGAGAAGTTTACTAATAGTCATCTGAAATCTGAACTTGCTACACTCAGCTTTTTATTTTAAAATAAAAAAAGCATATTGAAATATCAACTGTGTAAGATCTTCATAACAAGTTACTTGTAACTAAAGCTCTCAGATAAATATAACTGAGTGGAAACATATTTTCTCTGCACAGATGAGACAGGCTCAGATTCATAGGAGACACAGAAAGCTACGGCTGTCCACATACTTCTTCCCTTTCGGCCATGTGTATTGTATTATTTGAACGAAGATGAAGTGTGATGATGATGATTTAATTGACATGCCCGAAATAAACAAATACATAAATACTTCTCAAGATGTAAAGTGGAAGAAAATGATGAGTGTGTTTAACACTGGACAAATACGCTTGCTTCTTGAAAATGTAACTTTAATATACACAAACTAAAATCAATGACATAAATTGTTTAGAAACCCTCATAGGCCTCACTGCCTTTGGCATTAAAACTAACAATAATAATAACACAACTGTTGGTACAGACAGTTTAGCTTGTGACTGCGAGCTGATTCATTTCTTGCAACTGATTCTGAGTCAGGCTAAAGGCCACAGAATGTGTTAATCCTTGGTCAAAAAAACAAAAACGAAAAAAAAAAACGATTAGCTACTAGGAAATTGCATTAACGTTTGTATCTTGTTAACTTTGACTGCCCTAACACAGAAAACAAGTCTTATTCTTATTTTGGTCCTGAACACATGATGTAAGATTATTACAGACGGGGGAGAAAAGCAGGGAAGACAGTTTCTTGATGAAACAATAACAGGCAGCACTTGAGCTTTCTTAAGTGAGGTTAACAGAACTGCAGATGTTCTGGTGGATAGTGGAAACACACTTTCCGCACTTAAAGCTAATGAGCATGTGTGAGAATCTAACGTAGCAGAGAGAGAAACAGACAACAGCCCTCCCTCTCTCAGGGACACTTTAACAGTTGCCATGCAAACCACAGGTTAATTGTTACACAGTGAAAGTACACATTGATTGTGTTTTGCTAGACACTGTCAAATGATGAAGTTATTGACTTTTACTTTATCAAACATTCAACACTCAGAGGGGGAAGCTTAAATGGAGAAGAGGGGAAAAAATAATAGAATAAAATAAATTGATAAATCTGTATACGTTAGAGTCACTTATCTATGCCAGTTCTATTACTCATCTTTGTTTTTTTCTGTTTGTCCTATCTGATTTTATATATGGACAGAACACAATTATAATATTTTAATTTTGAGCTATTTATGTTTTTTTTTTGTTTTTTTTTTCAAGGGGTGGGGGGTGGCAGATTGGCCAAGGTTCTAAAGGTCAGGAAGGTGCACCTCAATCAATTTCTGAGGGTCCTGAAGCAGTCCAGGTTTGGTAGACAGGGTCCCAGGGTCTGGGCTTATGACAACTGCAGAGGCAATGCCATGTTTGTTTGTTTTTTGGGGCGTTTTTGCCTTTATTTGATAGCACATAGTGAGATAGACAGGAAAGGGGGAGGCAGAGAGAGGGGGAATGACATGCAGGAAAGGTCTGCCCGACGCGGGATTCGAACCGGGGACACCTGCGTTGAGGACTGTAGCCTCTACATGGGGCGGCCGCTTTACCACCCCGGAATGCCATGTTTTTACTGTAATATACAAAATCAAACTAATTGGACCTTAAGAAAACAAACTTCCATCTCCCTGGTAGGTATCTTGTGTATTCCATCACCAACACGTTCTCACTCCCAGTGCGTCAACAGCCTGACGAACGGTCACTGTCCCTCACTGTGCCCGTTTTTCGTCAGGTTTTGACGCGCTCGGCTTTCAGTTGATTCCAATGCAGTTCCCTTCGCGGCGATATGTGACGCTCAGAGCAAGTGATCCAGCCGAGCCGGCGTGCGGCACTGACAGACGCTGTGAGCAGAGGAAAACTTTTTTTTTTTTTTTTTTTACTTTTCCTTAAATCTTTATTGAACCTGATGCTGCTGTGTCTGACATTGCACATGGTAGATGGCCTTAGGCCCCCGGACAAATACATGAAACTTTCAGCCTTATAACCCCAAGGATGTAGACGTTATTAGACAAAAGGCTTCTAAATCTAGGCTTTGAAGGCCGAGAAACGAGCCTGGACAGTCAGCTGTGACCCTTCTGGACGTCCGACAGGTCTGAAATTCTACAGAAACTTTGTCCCTAGTGCTCTGAACAAAATCAAATCAAAATCTCAGCTTCCCGCATCAAAGTCTTAGTGATTTATTCAAGGAAACAGGGTCAAAAAGGTTAAATTTAACACTAATCAGTGACCTCTGACCCTTGAATTCATAATAATGTTTTTCAGATAAAAAATAAAATGTCACTCATTGAATTAAAAATTACAATAAATGTGATGTGATGTGGACCGGAAAGATGCTGGTGAAAATTATGAAAAAAAAGAAAAAAAGAAAGAAGTCAAGCCAACTTTTATGCACTTTATTGTTGAATTTTAACAATATAGCACCCTTTTTTTATTCAATGTTGAAAACAAAAAAGATGTTAAGACCTTTTAGTTACTAAGAAAATAATATAAGCTCAATTTGTTTTATTTTTTCATTTGCTGGTAACAGCAAGCTCAACCAATCAGACACGTCGCTGATAAATATGAGGATTATGGGTAATGTAGTGCTTCTCTGTGATATGACATTGGAAACAAAGCGTGTTTTCTTAAAATAAAGTTGATATTACACAGGGCTTTTGGACTCAGCAGAAGCACATAATATTGTTACACAGTCTTCCTTGGATGGTTACAGCGTTGTGGCTAATAATCAGATCTTTCTTCAGAATATTGATTAAACAGAGCAGCTTTTTGAACGCGGAAGTGGTCTTCACCTGTAGAATCCACAACCCCCCCCCCCTCCTGGTCTGACGCAGCTTCCGACAAGGACGTAATTTATTTATTTATTGATTGATTATTCTGCACCAAACACCATGATCACTAAATAAATAAATAAATAAATAAATAAATAACCGAAAGGACGTCCTTGCCGAAAGCTACGTCAGACACAGCAGCATCAGGTTCAATAAAGATTTAAGGAAAAGTAAAAAAAAAAAAAAAAGTTTTCCTCTGCTCACAGCGTCTGTCAGTGCCGCACGCCGGCTCGGCTGGATCACTTGCTCTGAGCGTCACATATCGCCGCGAAGGGGATTGCATTGGAATCAACTGAAAGCCGGGCGCGTCAAAACCTGACGAAAAACGGGCACCTAATGAGTCAGGTATGTGACAGTGAAGGACAGTGACCGTTCGTCAGGCTGTTGACGCACTGGGAGTGAGAACGTGTTGCCATCATCATGTCATGTTATGTTCATGCTCAGGCTCATGTTGCTTACAGTGGGGGATGCCATTGTCATTGCAGAGCAGTGTTTTACCAGCATACTGTAGAAGCACACAACACAAGAGTGATTGAAATGTTGCGTGTGGATCCAGAGTGGAAAGCTGAAAACACTTCAGCCATTTGATCAGCACATGGTGCAAACTGTTGAAGGTCAGAGACTCGTCTCCACATGTCTCTGCAGCAGTGACACCTGGACATGAACCAAGAACATGTTGAGGAATATGGAGGCACTGTGCCAAACCGAGGAGAAGCTGTGGCACACTCTGAGAAACACAGCGGATAACAAGCCAGGGTGATGACCTTTACATCTCAGTGAACAACTTTCACTGCTGCACAGCACATTCATACTGCAGCAGCCAGCTCCTACAGTGTAATACTGATGCTCTGTGAAACATTTTAGAATCAAGTGGGATATGTAGTGACTGCTGTGTCTCACAGGGCTAATGCAAGGCAGCTTCAAACTAGTTTACCAATTCTAAAACCAGGTCATCCAGATTAAATTAAATTAATGATAACACTTTATTTGACGCCTATCTCTGTAACGCATTATAACCATACTTATTATGAGTTAATACAATTATAGCACTCTATAACTATAGTTATAAACACTCATAAATGATCATAATGCTTTATAACAATAATCATATCACATCATAAAGCATTTAGTATTTATACGGTCAGGTATTATAATATGTTATAATTGTTAGTAACTGGCTGACAATGCCCACATGGAAAATGCATTATAGTTATAACTATAATTAGAAGCACTCATAAATTATCATATATTTATATTTATTTATATATAATGCGTTATAAAGCATTATGGCCATTTATGAGTGTTTATAACTATAGTTATACAGTGTTATATCTGCATTACAACTCATTATAAGTATGGTTATAATGCGTTATGGAGATAGGAGTCAAATAAACTGCTACCAAACTAATAAAATACTAATAATGGTGTGAAACCAAAAGCTTCAATTACAGCTACAGCTGTCACATTTTTTCAGCTCCTTTCTATCCAGAGTCTAGACTGTAAATAAAGACAGGATATTTACTCACTCTAACACATCATGTGCAGTGTTTAAATGATTTTCTGTGCAGGCTGCAGAAAACAACATTATGCCAAATAATAGATGGAGTGTCCTTGTCACTATGATTTAGACTTGCCTAATTGCACACCTTCACTGAGCAGCATATGGCACATAACGGCCAAAAGATGACTCCTCCTCAGCATTGTGGGACATTAAATCCATCCTTTTACTCACTGTGAGAGACCATCCACTGCTCCTCAGTGCACTGACGAAAACAGTTTGTCAGCAACACATAATGCAATTTATAGATCCAATGTGTAAGGATTAAAATTGAGACTTCCTAGCCTCTCACTGAAAAGAAGTGATGTCTACAGTACCTTAAAGGTTTTTCTTGTAATACACCACACATTCTGTATTCAGGCTGAGAGACAGGTTGATGGCTGCAGCCATCCCTCCTCTAGATAGTGAGAGATATATTTGTGCACAGCTACATTGTAAGGGATGGGGACAAAGTGGATGTCTTCCAAAGTTACTTTGCTGGTGGCATTAAAGCTCCCTCTGTGTGTTTCAGGATGACACATGGATCAACATACACACAACTACAAACTTGTATATTAGAAAGAATACTATGTTTTTACTTCATTATGTCTCTGGATGACGACTCCTTCCCTCAATGTATTGAGCATAAAACATGTATTTTTCTACCATTCTGCTTTTCAACCAGAAAAAAAAACACAGCTTGTCATTGTATTACTATGTATTTACAGTGCAGGCATTGGCTTTGTTCAATATGGCAGCAATGTTGGCACATCACAACAGACTTTACTAACCAATTCAAGGAAATATAGCACACTACAGGTTGAGTGCATACATGCGATCCCACCAACATGAGACAGAATTACAGCAGAAATCAAACAAGCAGCAGCCAGTTTCATGTCATAAAGACAGCCTTTAATGTGACCTTGTTTTATCACCTGTCCTCGACATGGAGTTCATCAACTTTTACTCTGCTTCCATGAGCCACACACACCTCTCTTATAATTGATGGTGTAACGTCATTTACTCCTCCCCTGAGAAAGGTGCTGTGCAGCACAATATATCACAGTCTTGTACCAGATGGCCTCTCTGTGACGAGGTGTACATAATCTACATAGCAATCTCACACCAGTGAATGACACAACTTAAGCTGTAACTGACAGATAACTGAGAGCCACCCACCCAAATATGTAACAATGAAAAATCAATAAATTGTGAATAAAATGGAGAACCAGTAACTGTTCATATAATTTCCCCCCTAATTATTAGTGTTTTAGCAGAATAGGAAAATAGTCCTCTTCTCATTTGGGTAGATACTTTAGCAAATAAGAAGTATTGGACAATTCCTAGAAACACAAGGATTAATACCCCGAAGAACATGAATATTCACGGCACTGCTGTCAGTTTTCAAGATAGAACAGAGTTAATCAAGGGAAAATTTTGACCCTGAGGATGGTGCAAGGTTAAAGTCAAGGAGTCCTCACAATTATTAGCAATTATCCTCTAGCTGCCATAAATATTCATGGCCACCAAACTTCAATCTTGCTGTCAAGGTATTTATTTCAGGGCCAGTGTGAGAGTGACAGGGCTATCCTCAGAGCCCACGCCTGGTGGGAATATGCCACTGAAAAGGAGTAGGGATAAAAAAAAAGAAGAAGAAGAAAAAAGTGCACATTTGACATGAGCTTCTCTTGATGTTGCCATTTCAGTTAAACATTAAATGTTGCATGCTAACTTGCTAACTATACAAGTGCATTTTACATTTTTGTTGAATATAATTAAAGAAGAAGCCCTTGAGTCTCCTTCATAAGAAAGAAGCTATAGCCCATTAAAAAATAATAATAGCAATAATGAATCAACTCAAGTCATACCAGTGAAAAAGTTAGTCTGGGGTCCTGAGCAGTCTAATGACTGTAGAAATCCATAGAATTGACATTGATTTTATGTGAGTTTATTACATTTTGCAAAGCTTGACTGCCCTGAGACAAACAACTGTACTTGTGTTTCAGATTAATACCTGTCCTCCAAAATAACCTGAGAGCCCTGCAGCAGTGTGATAATTGGAAAAGGGCAGCAATAAAGATGTGCTTGCTGTTTTTTCCCCCGAAATGTCTGGTTCCAACCTGATTTGCCATTTACAGGTGACATTTTACACTTCTCAACAACTGCAGCAACATATGCTGGTTCGTGTGTTTGTGTGTATGTGATGACTGACATACTGACTGTACTAAGAACTGCAATGTAATTACTGATCTATTTTATGAGACAAATGATTTTGCTGGGCTTTGAAAAAGTTCATTTTGAAGTGGCTCATTGTCTACATGTGTTAATAAGAAGCTATTTGAATCCACCATATCATCTTTAAAGGTTGTTATGGTCCTAAAATTACAAAATTGTGTACTTTCTTTTTCTTAAAGCATTTTTTAAATTAGATTTTTAACAATAAAACAGCAGCCAAGATGGAGTGGAGTAAGTTACACTCTGTGTGTGTTTTAAGCCTCGGAACAGTTTTCTTTTCTTCTCAATAATGCTAAGTTAAGTTTAATATGAAGTGACAATATGTTACTCAGCTCCAGCAGCGTAGTTCGTTCAATTTTATTGACATAAATAATAATATTTGGGTCCACAACAATATACAACAAAACCCATTCACACACACAAAAAAAAGAATATCATTTGTAATTGGTTGTAGTTGGAAATATGTGTATCGTGTAAGTCTTCATTACAATTCCAGCATGGGCTTACAGTTATGGCTGGGTAACAGTTTACACAGCATTACTGTAGTTAAGCCTTGATTAATACTGAATTCTTCATTTATAATGAATGCATACTCATTAGTATGCAGTTTATAAATAGAGTTAGTGCTTATCAATGATGAGTAAAACATCTGTAACTGTGTTTATAAACTACATAATGAGTATTCATGTGTAAACAGCTCAGCTCTGTTTGTGGTTTCAGATGCTACTGGTCCAGTGTGAGATTGTTTAGGCGACATCAGGGGTTCTTAAAGTTTTGCAACTTTCTCATGGACAAGTTGTGACCTGCACATTCACCACGCTATGAAATAATAATGGAACGTTACAAGACGGAGTTATTTTCGAGGTAAATGCATGGGTTAATGCAAAGCCGCTGATGCATATTCCTGTCGGGGGCAGTTGTTTTTTGGCAAGGAGTCTCTTTTCAGCACAACATCGGCTTTACATTTACCTCAAAAACAACTCTGTCTAGTAATGTTCCATTATTATTTCATACAATAGTGAATGTGCAGGTCACAACTTGTCCACAAGAGCGTTTGAGTTGTTGGATTGTGAATTTGATGAGTTTTGAGGGAAAGCCTGGAAATACCATGAGCTTCCGTGGTGTTAGCTGAGCAGCTCACATCTCTGCCTGGCCGATCTAAAAACAGCTTGCACCGACAATTAAAGGTAACAAACCTACTCCTAAAACTATAATGATTATGGCAATGGGTACATTTGCCAAAATGTTGAAATATCCCTTTATGGCTTTGTTAATGGAGCCACAAACAGCTAGAATCATGATAAATACCCTCAGACAAAAGGAACCTAAGCTGCTATGTCGTTACTCTGTCAGCAGTAGTCTTCCATCAATCCTCACCCACTATTCAGTTTGCAGACCTTTCCACTTCTCACCCCTACTGTAATCCTCACAACATTTCTGACGGGGTTGGTATCTCCACACTCTCCACAGCACAGTTTTGCTCCTAAGTTGAATCTCCAAGAAGCACCTCACTTCCACCTTCGGTATCCTCTTGTGGAGTCAGAGGATCACTAGCACAAACAGATGGTCACTTGGAGGGATTTACCAAGGTTGGCGCTGGTGCTCGTACAATCAAAGAGCTGCACCTGGTGCTTCATTAGTCCTTGTCTCTACTCTCTGTTGGCAGGTTCACACAGAAATTTAAATAAAAATACACACTTTTCCAGTCTGCACCATTGCTGATAACAATATACAAGGGCAAAAAACCTTCTTAGAAGAAAAGTTTAGCACTTATTGGTCAGCGCTGGTTGAGTGGAGGACGCAGAGATTCTGGTTTTGAATATTGATCAATACTTCTACTTTCTATTCGTCTTAAATGAGGAACAACTTGTAGCTCTAGGTTTGCTGTTTTCCTTTCACAGATATATGGAATCTATCTACATGTGTATCTATGTAGTGTTAAGATTGTCTTCTGTCTGTCTACAGACACTGTCTCTGATGAACCCTTTAAATGAGGTCTCAAGCTGATAAATGGTTCATAGTAAGTAGACTTGATGGACTTGAGCTCAAAGTACCAACCTTACCAACTACAACACATATTCTACATCTCTCTCTCTCATTTACTGTCATCTCTAGACTGTGGGTCATCAGTACAAAAGCAAAATGCAGGAAGATTGTTTCAGGTCTCTTACCTCGCATCTACAGGCTCATGACTGAAGGACGCATCAACTTTAGATGGATTACAGTTTGCCGATTCTGGAGTCGGAATGTCCCCCTCTTCCTCTGCAAAATCATTCATCTTCTGTACTTCAGTAAGTCTGAGAATCAATCCAGTAACACTGAGACTGTTAGTGCACAATTATAGGAGTAGTAGACCCAGGCCTGACATAACAGGAAGTTACAATCACTGTATAACTCAGCACTGCACATCATGGAATCGCAGACATACACACACGCACACACGCACACACACAAGGACACTGGGAATATGTTTATGAAATATCAACATTCGTCTTCTTTCGGCACTAGAAACACTTATATTGTATATTGTGTAGTTGTTACATATTTTGATTTAACATTGTATTTTTAACATTTGCTAGGCTCATCTTAAAGCAAAACTGTGGCAAGGACACTGTTGATAGAATTGGAAACTGTGGGGTCTAAAGTCCCTGAGCTGTGTGTAGTAACACTGAGGGGAATGATAGTCAGAGGAAGGCGCTGTTATCTTCAGCATGTTCCAGTCAGCTCCTGTCAGCGAACACTTTGTGCTCACCGTGCAGTATTGTGGACTTGGACGGCCTCCAGATGTATTTGCTCCTTGTTGCTGGAATATATTGTGCTGGCACACCTTTACTCATTATGCTGTTTCATCACAGCATAAGCAATATGTAATCCAGTTTGTCACAGCACAGATGCCATCATTTACATCACAGAGGACACTCTCATAAAAGTGCCACTGCCCAGAGGCCACGCAGATCCACACTGCTGCATGTTCACACAAAGCTGCAGTGTTGTGTCAGAACATTCACTGTACAGCAGCCATACACGTGTTGGAGAGGAGAACAGCTGGACCAACACGGCTGCAGTTCTTTCTGTTTTTATCTGTTTTATTTTTGTGCCTCTTTACAGATGAAAATGTCACAGTCATTCTTCTTTCACTCTGCTTTGCTCTTTATAACTCCCTGTACTCACTATGAGACTTGAACATGAACATCACCCCCAGAGCTTCCCCTCAGGGATTTAGAATTAAAATAGTGTATATTAGGAGAGTAAATATTGCCTTGTGTGAATCTCAAGTGATTTTACTTCTATTATTATTATTTTACATTTTTGCTAATATTTTAGATGGCGGCATGAAATCAAATGCTGGTTATCGTTCCTGAAAAGTTGGAGAAACACTACATTCTGCACCAAGTTTAGACCAGTGTTTTTCAACCTTGGGGTCGGGACCCTAAATGGGGTCGCCTGGAATTCAAATTGGGTTGCCTGAATGTCAAGTGATTGATAAAAATAAATAAATAAATACATACTGATAAAAACTTTTTTTTTTTTTTTAATTACGATGAAAACACCACACAATCTTAAACAACTCAATACTTTCACTTTCTGAAATATAAATCGAGTTCAAATAAAATGCAGCATATGAAAATATCTTTATTGACAGCTGCGGTCGTGTGACTGCACATGATTGCCAGAAATTAATGATGTCAAAATGGGGTCACAAGCCAAAAAAGGTCGGGAACCACTGATTTAGACCAACATCTATGATTAACCATCTTACAACTTGTTGTAACTAAATTACTGCCGGTATACAGTGATGCTGCTACCTAACCCACAGCTCAGCTGCACCTGCAGGGCTTTGGTTTCACTGCTTCATCCTCTTGGCACCAGAGAACAGTGTTTGTCCTCCGGAGAGGAGATCAGGGTGAAAAAAAAAAAACAAAACTGTCACTATTTTGCAGCTGCTGCAAATTCTGGTAAACAAAGGTAACACCCAGACAGCCTGGTTATGAGTT
Source organism: Trachurus japonicus (assembly GCF_045865225.1). Lineage (NCBI taxonomy): Eukaryota > Metazoa > Chordata > Actinopteri > Carangiformes > Carangidae > Trachurus > Trachurus japonicus. Next base: position 24,663,476 of record NC_140928.1, on the reverse strand, counting down.
TGTCTTTGTTCTCAAACTACATAACATTACACCATCACATATACTGAAAAAAAGAATCAAAATCCTCAAGCATGCTCTTTATTCAGCTCAGAGGCTTTGGTGATGAGTGTCATCCCTGTTGCCTGTTCATATATTTTGCAGAATGTGTTTAGCAGGCCATAAAAGCTCTGCAGTCACTGGCACTGTGTATGAATTGGCAGCCGCTAATGAGGCGGGACAAGTGGCACAATGATAAAAACCTCAGGCTGTGCCAGAATGGCACCCTGGTTGATCCTGTAGTTTAATCCTGCACTTTGGGGTAGACAAACAGCAATCACTGTTTAAGCTCAACTATTCCAAACACACAATAAGAGACCATCTGGATTCTGCAGTGTCGGGATAGCTTTTTAATTCATGTCTGCTGATTTGAAGGGATGCGGAGAGTTCATTAGACAGACAGGTGGCGTGACGGTGATGGTGGCGTGTCACAAAAGTTCCAACCTGCTCGAGGCAAAGAGTCATAGGAGCAGGCTGAGGTCTCGACCTGAGGCACATGCACATCAACAAGAGTGAATCCAACAACAAAACAAAACAGAATTGACAAACTTAAAACATTAAAGCCGAAGTAAGCGATCCGGTCGTTTTGGCTAACTTCCTGTCAGCAGATGGAGTTAGCAGTCCCCGCCCTCGTCGTATTTTAATTGAGACACAGTTTTGGTGTTAAAATGAGTGTGTGAATGTGTTGTACCTTCCACCAGGTGCAGACATACCTGGCTTTTAAAGGGAAAGAGAAAGGGAAATGGCACTCTCATTGGTTTACTGCACGTTGCACTTACTATGGCTTTAATTAAAGCAGAAGTAAGTGATCCGGTCGTTTTGGCTAACTTCTTGTCAGCCGATGGAGTTAGCAGTCCCCGCCCTCGTCCCTCCGTCACCACATTCACGCGCATCCCTTGGCTGCACACACAGAGAGGACCACCTCCTTTATGCCGTTCTCTCCCCTCATTGGATAAAGGTTGTAGGAAAGCTTTCTCCTCGGCTTACAGCAGAGCAGAGTGACTGACAGACCCGTGTTTCAGACCAAACACTCTATGTAAGTGATTGCTGTCGGAAGATATAACTATTTAAGACTTATATTAACACAAATATTCCGCTTACTTCTGCTTTAACTTGCTGGTGAATTAGCTGATGTCTGCAGTGCTGAGTGGAGCCCTGAGCCAGATCCTTGCCCTGCAGCAACTTGATGCTTGGTCGATCAGGACCAGGTGAGCAGATTGAAGAGCCTGAAGCCACGACCCACAGCAGACCTAGTCCTGTCTCTGAAGGAAGGTGGGGAAACATCTCAGAAATGACCAAAAGAAATGGAGGAACATAGACATGTTAATGTGATATTTTATTTTGTCTTTGTTTCTTCAAATGTGCTTCAAATGTCATTTTCACATGTATATTTGGTATTGAACGTGTAACATGCCGTGTTCAGACAGTCTGTATAGTTCCAGACGGGAGACATCTGTAGATCTGCAGTTCACTTTATTTACACCTGGTCCATCACACACACCTATAGCCTACTTCCCGTCCGTCGCCTTTTATCTTACCTACTGTACATATCTGCTCCCGCTACAGAAAGGACAGAAAAGACGAGTGGATAAAATGTTTAACTGTTTATGGATGAGGCTGATTTAAGATGACACTAAAACATTCTCTTTAAAGCAAACATTAAAATGGATCTGCTGGTGTGCCATGTCTTTAAACACCAACTATCACTTTAAGAAAAAAATAACCTGTAAACTTGATGCTGCTCACGCTAACAGAAGCTATCTCAGACAAGCCTTACAGACTACTACTGTATATCAGTCCAACTGGCCCACAAACAGGCAGATTACAGTGTCCCACAGAAAGAGAAGAAAAAGAAACAGGAAGTTGGTGTGAGGTAATCTGTGCCAGCTTCAGATGTGATGCATCCTTTTTGCCTCACACGCAGTGTCTCAATCAGTTAAAAGGTTGAACATGCAGCTATGTTTTAACTCAACCTGTTTTTAATCACCAGTCAATGTTCATTATTTTGTTTCTTCATTTACTTATTTAAATATATATTTTCAATAAATACTGTGATAGACTTAGTGGTTCTTCAGCCAATATCCTTTCATTTTACCAGAAAATATGGTTGGTGACAGCACTGCAGGACATTTTGACATAGGTGTCTACTGAGACTGACTCACTGTTGGCACACACTCTAGTGGTCAGTAGAGGAACTGCAGTTTTTGGGACTTGGGTATTAGCTTCCTTTTTCAGTCACAGAGGTCAAACCAATATGGTTCCCACATTGTTTAAATTGCCATACTTGTAAGTGTGAAGCACTTACATACTCAAAATAGTTAGTGTAAGGAAGTATTTTAATTGAGACACAGTTTTGGTGGTAAAATGAGTGTGTGAATGTGTTGTACCTTCCACCAGGTGCAGACATACCTGGCTTTTAAAGGGAAAGAGAAAGGGAAATGGCACTCTCATTGGTTTACTGCACGTTGCACTTACTATGGCTTTAATTAAAGCAGAAGTAAGTGATCCGGTCGTTTTGGCTAACTTCTTGTCAGCCGATGGAGTTAGCAGTCCCCGCCCTCGTCCCTACATCACCACATTCAGGCGCATCCCTTGGCTGCACACACAGAGAGGACCGCCCCTTTATGCCGTTCTCTCTCCTCATTGGATAAAGGTTGTAGGATACAAGGAAAGTTTTCTCCTCGGCTTACAGCAGAGCAGAGTGACTGACAGACCAGTGTTTCAGACCAAACAATCTATATAAACGATTGCTGTTGGAAGGTATAACTATTTAAGACTTATATTAACAATATTCCGCTTACTTCTGCTTTAATTAAGAGACTAAGTGTTCGGAGTGAACCATGCACCTTACTAATTAAACTACCAAAAATGGAACTGCACTATATGCACTCGGTCTACTCCCTTTGTCCCCTGATAACTATATAACTCTATCACAAGCAGACCCCCCTCCATCAACTACAGTCACTGAGCACACAGGGTGTTCAGGTGGAGGGTTATGAGAAAATCCATTAGAACTCAAACTGCATTTAGTCCCTTGAGTTGAAAGATAGGGATTACAAAGTGCCTGAAGCAGTGGTATCATTAAACATCAACTCTGTTCTGTGTCATTCAGCAAAGTTTTCCTTCATTAATTCTCATTAATCTTATATCAGCCATACTATATTTATTTGGTGTTACTATTGTTAATTATGGCTGTAGTTTTGGCTCCTATTAGTCTCTCTGAAGTGTTGAGTGGGCAGAGGCAGAAGAAGCACAGCATCATTGACTGAGAATAATGCAGAGTGCTGGCTATTGACATCTCCAAGGTCCACTTCCTTTGATTTACCTGCGGCCGAATGAGTTCCTGTCCCCCCATGTGAAATACAACTAGTGAAACAGCGCTGTATTTTCTTAGGTGTGAGTGCAAACACACAAAAGGCCCATAAACACCCCCCTCCCTCTCTCTCTCCCTCACTCACACACACACATACACACTGATAAATTATTTGTGATGGCTCCTCAATTTTCAAAGATGTGAATTCTGTATTGATTCCTGTGTGGTGGTCTGCTCACCAGCGTGCCCATGGATGGAGAGGCAACCTCTTATTTCAGCGGCAAGATGGAAGCAATTAGATATGGTCTAGCTGCTCGGAGAACACACACACACAAACACAGATTAATTAGCATTTTTCACACAGGTTACAGACAGGCACACACATGATATAGAGGGCCATCTAGTGGAAACTAAACCATTTAATGACTCTGCTGCAGAGATAGGACTTAACTACAAGTAAGCCACACATGTAAAGGTTACGCGTTAGATCTGGAGTGTAGGCCTGAAATGTGTACATTTGTGAGGGGCCACACAAAATAAGTGTTATAAGAACAAATGATTAGTATTTGTTTTTAATAAATGCATTAAAACAACCATTGATTTTTCCCTCGAGGATTATTGTCTTAATACTGTAAGAGTTTATGGCTAAAAATAAATTTAATGAGAAATAACTACAACGCAATATTAATTCTATGGCAAGCATAACCAAATGCTCCTTTCAGTTTGGAACAAATATCCCAGACTACTAACTAATATGAATGTTTGCATTACATTCTGCCACAGAATGAACAAACAGCACGTTGTGGCCCATCTGGGGGGCTTCGTCATCGAATGGCACTGGTTGTTGTTCAGCAATCTTACTATGTCTTAGTTGCAAAACTCATCTCACATTTACATTTCAACACTGTTGACTGAACTGTTGATACAAGGTTGAGATGGATCCATGCTTTCATGTTGTTTACACCCAATTCTGACCCAACTATCTGAAAATCACAGGTGAATTTGAGACTAATTAGATCAGGCAACATTTTTCCAATTTTCTTTTTGTCCTGTGAATTGTAGCCTCAGTTTTCTATAGTTAGCTGACAAGAGTGGCACCTGGTGTGGTCATCTGGTGTTTCAAGATTCTTCTGTGTGGTATTTGAGTTACTGTGGCATTAGTATCAGCTCAAGCCAGTCTGGCTATTCTCCTCTGACCTCTGACATAATCAAGGCCTTTTTGCCCAGTGAATCCCTGCTCACTGGGGGTTTTCTCTTTTTTGGACCTCACAGTCTTCCACAGAAATAAGTTTTTAAAAAAACTTATTACTTGAAAGTGTCTATGCTTTTCTCAAACTGTAAACACAGATCACAATAGTCAAACTACTTTCACCAAACCCCTGATTCTTCTTGCAAAATCAAACACAAAAAAACAGTAATCTATGCTCAAAATCAAACCCCTATACATAAACCAATCATACAAAAAAGACCACTATTCCCTACCAAATAAAGTGGATGGTGGGTGCATATTTATTTTATTTTCAAAGGATATATGTACTGAAGTGCAACATTAAAGAGGAACTATGCAGGATTTTCAGCTTAAATAGGCTACATTTTACCTGAATTAAACAGCTCCTCTGCCCCGGTGTCCCAGATCTCCTGCAGCACCACAACACGTAACCCTCGAAAATTGCATATCCATAATAAATTGAGTATCTGCAACCACAAGGTCTATTTGAATACTTTTGGCGCCATAGTAAAGGAAAAAAATTGAGAAATTGCTAAGATGTGTTAATTTCAGTATGTGTGTTACTGGTGAAGAGTAAATGAAGATGACACACAGCAAAAAATTAAATAAATTTAATGTTCGCCTACAAAAAAAAAACATATTATAGACGAGTGTCCTTCAGAATGATGCTACTCAAGCTCAACCTCTATCAAATGATTGTACAATGTATGAACATTATCTCTGCAGTGGTTGATTCTGATAAAGTGAAGCACTACAAAAATATTGAGATTTTACTACAAAATATTCAGGCGAGCTTTCCAAAATGTCCATTTCTGGCACAGCTTGAAACCACCTGCCACTATAAACCATTGTTTAATCTTTATTTTCACACAATTTGCATAAACTAACTGAAAAAGAATCAACCGGGACTAAATAACAACTACTTTCTAGGCCCTCTGTGTAAATCTGCACTGAGAGCAGCTTATTTGGGTGCAGTTACGCCTGGCTCTATCTCTGCAGCGGATTGGTTTATTCGTGTGATTGGCAGCTCATTAAAACCATTAGAGCCAATAGAATGAAGCTATACCCACGTTGGCGTTATTGACAGTACTAGCAGCCAATCAGAATCAGAATTGTTCTCACGAGCCAATCAGAATCAGCAGAATCCTGACATGTGTGACGTGCAGGCTGTTGTGTGCTCAGAAAGGTTCCCCCACTCCTAAAGCCCGTCCGGACCAATTTAGATGTAACACCGGTCAAAGTTCAACTGGAAATATTGTGGATTTACCCATAAAACAACCTTTTCACGGCAAAACAGCAAAGGTAAGAGGAAATTTACAACCATGTTTTGGCCAAGCAGTGTCTGTGTTTGCTCGACTTTCCTCATTTTTGGCTTCTCTCTCTGCCGTGCTTCTGTGTAGCTTCTTGCTTCTTGTTCCAATCTTTTTGTAGCGGGCTCTTTCGAATATGAGTGGTAGCTGATGTGTTTTGCATATGAGCCAGAAATGTGGCGACTGGGTCCACACAGAGGTGCTTCAGGAAGTTTGATGTTTAGTTGATTATTTGAGTATTGGGCTGTGTTTGGGTCATATAAACATGGTTTTTACAGGCTGTGGGCCTTCTTCTGCTGTTTAATTTGACATATACTATGACTATATTCTTTCATACTTAGTGCAGTGGTGGCTCTGTGATTGTTCTGCATGTCTTCATGGTTTTTAGCAGGTAATGACCGCCAAGACTATACACATTGTTACACATATATGATAAATAATATTATCTACCACTCCACGGATTGCTTTCTCGCAAATGCACATGCCCAGGGGGAAGGTTAGCAATTAAGCAGAAAAGCAACTGGACTTGCATAGTTCCCCTTAAATGAATATAACAAGAAGTGAATCAGTTAGCAAATACTCATCATACTCTTTGCTTTAGAGGACGTTGGTGAACACTGGTCAGATGGACATGAACACACAGGAAGTTCCATAATCTCAGCTCAGATAGAAACCAGGTGGCTCATACCGTGTAAACAAAGCCAAGACTCAGTGATAAACATTAAAGACTATTCTGCTTTGACCCCCACCCTCTTCCACTCCTGCTCCATGTATTCTTGTTCTAAATGGACCTGAGGAGCATCAGCAGCACATTGAGATGCCGAGGCACTCTTTTTTTCTTTCTTTCTGTAGAATGCTGATTAGTGCTATCAGAAGCTTTGGTTATCTGGATGGCATTAAAATCTTTTTTGTGTCGATTGAGATCAGTGTCACAAAGGGAAGCTCAATCCAGCCCTGCTTAAGTAATGAGATTCTTATAAACGCATACATTACTGTCAGGCATCAGCAGCCTCTGCATTATGACTCATTTATGCATGTCATATCTCATTTCAAAGCACCTTCTTACACCCATTGATTTAAACAACTTGCCTTGGTTTGTCCTTTGGGCTTCTTCACAACAATGTCATTTTAATTACTTCTCTCTTGATAAAAAAAAGGTAATGTAATTTTCAGATGTGATGTAGTTGGAGGAGACAGCTGAAGGGTCATACAGACTTCATTCTGATTACAGATGCTGTCATCTGGTAGGTAGATCAGTGAGGTGTTATCTGGCTGAAAGCCACCGCTTTGACCTCAGATTTTGGTGATTTCTGATCGGGACTTGATGATGAGAATTGGTTGTTGTTCAAATGTGCAAAATGTCCGACAGGCTACCTTGCGTGCCTCTGTGGATGACTAATGACTAAGAAATGTCAGTTTTCGTGAAACGTCCCCTTCTCAACCAACACCTGAGGCAATGTCAGTTCCTGGCGACTGTAATTTTAGTGTCATCACTAACAGCGTGCGGAAATAGCCATCAGCAGACCCTGTTTGTAGTGCACCCGTGAGGTTCAGACAGCTGTCACTGGATCACATGAATATTCATGGGTATCATTGATGAGATAGAGAATTATATCCTTGGAATATGTCAGACTGAATCTAAAAATACTTTGCAACTAAGAGAAGTACAACTTTTGACAAATGGCAGCCATTGATCAAGGGTGAAGACACAAGTAAATCTGTGAATCCTCTACCTTTGGCCCCTGTTTGAGTCACCACAATAAGCCAAAACAAAATGCATTATTTTAGTGCATCACTACATGCACAAAGATGAATATTTAGGCTCACCAACATCCAATCCACAGCCACATCTGCATAATAAATAAATGTAGAATGACAATTTTCTTTTACCATTCTATCTGTGATACACAACATGTCATGGATTATTTTATTATAATATAGGTTGGTAAACGTCAGCAGTAAGAGGACAGGATAAATGACAGGAGGATACAGATAAATACACAAAGCATGTAATACATAAGGCAAAAGTACCATCGAACCCCTGGCTCTACTGTTGTGTTCTTTTGGTGAAATTGTTATGTAGAGTACAGCGGGCGTAAAACTCACCTCCTCTTTTACAGTATCTGACACACCTGAGTGGATCTCTCTAATCATAGCGTGTCATCGACAGGCAAACTGTAGCGAGCCAGATCAAACACACACAAGTGGTTTTACTTCCTCAAACTTTAAATTGGGTGTGAAACATCCTGGTTCACTGAAACATCAAGCCTGAGCAGTTTTCACTGCCCATGTCCCATTTAACACGGCTCCTATCTTTTGTGTTTGTTTTTCGGCTTGTTAAAGTAGCCATCTGTGAAAACAGGGGTCCTTGTAAAAGCATCCTCCAGTGATGTGGCTGTCTACAACCACACGCACAGTTTCACTTGTCTTCATCTGGTTTTATGTGACGTTTGTTTAACCAATAGAAAATAGGACATTGTCCGATGTAAACAGAGGGTTTAGTCTGATTTACAGTCGGGACCTTGACCTACAGTTGTAACCCCTCTAACAGCATTAATATGGATTATTATGTGGGTCGTTGTAGTTCTGTAAAATACCTGGGTCTTATGAGGGCAATTCTTTTTGGTACAAGGAAGACTTTTATTGCACCTCTGATGACGCTATAAAGACAAAAGTTGTCAGTATGCATCAAAGTAGGCTACCTGTCAGAAACTCCTTCCTCCTTGCTTTACAAATAGTGCAAACATTGAGAAACAGACAACCTGACAATGACGCAAATTTAGCACAGTGACTGTCCAGGTGTTCAGACCAACAAAAGTTGGCAGAGTTTGATCCTGTTTTTATATCAGCACTATTAAATGCCCTCTGTATGATTTATTGCATTGCAACTACTGTACAAGGTTAAAGAAACATAGAATTCTTGAACACAGCTCTAGGAGCCATGTAATGTTGTTGACAGAAATCTTTCCGCCCCGTTGAAAAGTGTCAACATTTGGAGGACCTGCAATTTTTCAATGGTAGATGTAAACAAACAGCACTTTGAAACTTTGTGCAAAGTTTTTGTTCAAGGTCCTGAAGGGATGTAAAGGTATGCCGTCATCAGTGCCACCCACATAAAGATGTCACAAACTGGTCAAGTTTACATTTTTTTAAAAATCCAACACTAAACTGTAGAGGGACAAGACCTGAATCGATGCCCAATAATATATTCAAATAGATAAATGAGCAAATCATCCTCCAAGCATCTCAAAGGTGCTATAACTCCACCTACAGCTGCAAGTACAGGTGCTTGTCAATCAGATGATCAGTCTCAAGCTGGAAACAGGAGAGGTGATGAAGCATCTGCAACATTTTCCAGCTTATCACCATGGCATCACACTTGTGATGTGATGAACAAGATACACTAAGTTTTTTTTATTTTTTATTTTATAACTGATATATTTATATACAACATGAAATACCTCTCAACTCACTGTAACAGCTGAACAAAAAAACTCTTCTGTCTGGACAGAATGAATCACCAACCACAGGTCATTAAAGCTATAAATCGTGATTTTATACCTCCAATGTTGCAGGATAATATCTGCATAAAATGTTCATGTGGACAGCTGTGTAATTGGCTGTATCAACATTTAAAATTATTGAGCACAGATAGACTGTCACACATATATTACAGACAATATATTATTATATTAAAGGACTTAATAAATATGCATTGTTACAACTCATGTGCTGCATTTTTAAAATAGCCAGTGGTTATTCCTCAATTCTTAGATTTGTGAGGGAGCACAGTTGTATTTTAGGTGAGTTAAGCTCCTGCTGCTCCTTACCTTTAAATCACGCATTAGTAATGTGTCCTGTTGTTGTCTCACTATGTCTGTGTTGTATGTCTTAGCCTTAAATTGTATATTGTGTCCTGGCAGTTTTTACATCTCTGTTCTTGTCTTCACTTGTTTTGTCATGACTTTGTTGCAAGAGCATTTAAGATTCACAGAGGTCTAGTGAGAATACATTTCCTCCAGCAAAAGTCATCAAGAAATTGGAGATTGTGTTTTTCTCTTTTTTTGTTAACGCCTTTCATCCCTCTTTCACCTCTATATTCACATTTTCACACTTATCCTTTATTGCCCCTCTCTCCATGATTGATTTGAGACACAGCAATTGACTAAATAGCATTACATGAGCAAGAGTGAGCAAAGCTTCAATGTGAGAGTGTATCTGGCAATTAGACCCCATTATGAGGCCATTTTATTGAACAAGGTGAAATACTGTATGCCGCGTGTGGTGTCATCCACCCAGGCCTAAATACTGATGGTGGTTGTGAGATGAAATAACAAGGAACTGACGACTTAATGAGAGCTGCAGGTAAAGTGTAGGGTTGCCACACAGCATCTTAGGACAGCTGCCAACACAACAGAGAACAAACTTAAAGTTTGACAGCAACAATGTGACGGATGATAAGGACAATGGTGAAAGATGAGACACCGGTGATCAGATGATAAGGAGAAGGTGTGAATAAATGAGAGGTGGAGACAGTCTTACTTATTGACCTTATGCTTAGCTTCATTGGTGGCCACTCATGTATTGTAAAACTATACTGTCTGTAGAATACCATTGGCTTACTTAATAGTCATCACGTAATTTAACATTTCAGTGGCTGCGCTTCTGTTATGCTACAGGTGAGAGCCCCTGCTGGTAGGTAGCCATTAACCATAAAGACTATGGTTAATGGACGGTTTCAGAAGTTAGATATCTTAATGTGGTGCTTTTTTCCCCCCATTTTCCATTAAACTTAATATAACCTCTACTGTGTTTAACAGATAATTAAGTTCCACATGTATTTTTTCTGTTGTCAGGCTTCAAAATATTTTTGCCATGTTCGATGTTCCCAAGGTCATTAATGAATATCAACATAACTTTATAGTAACATAAATCAATAAAAGTTGGCTCAATAAAACCCATTAGGATTAAAAAAAAACAAGAAAAAGAAAAGTGTCTTTGACAGGTGCTACTTCAACAAGCCCTTCTTTTTAATTAGAGCCAGTATTTTTTTTGACCCAGTTGTTTTCATGCCCCAAGCTAAATGTGGGCACTTATCTGAAGTACTGTATGTAAACACATGCCAACACACTAATGAATTCACAGACGCCAGATGAAATATGTCACAAACCCGACTGAATTTGACAACTTTTGACACTATGGCAAATTTAAAACCAATTAAAAAAGTGTATAATTAGGGCATGCTGCAGTATAGCAACCAAAATGATGGCTCTTTCTTTTTTTTATTTTGGAAAAAATCCTGTTTGTCAGTCCTGTAAAACTCAAGCCATGTTGTTTTAATGAGCACTGCTACTTTTGCATACCCATGAGCTTTCTAATTGCCTGGATGACCTGGCGTTCACACCTGTGGGGCATGAGGGGTCACGGCATAAAAGAGCAGAGCCAGCTGGACGTCCACCTAAGCTGGACATGTCAGCGGTGGCACGTAAGTGACTGTGACCTCTGCTGTGACCTCTTCAATAAGTACAGAGATAATAAATGGATGTGACAGTGGTGGGGGGGGTTGAATTACCTTTGAAGGTCTCAGCAGCATCTTTGCAAATAAGCCAAAGGCCTCCACACCTGGGACAGGAAGCTTTGTGTTTCTGCAGCCTGTTCTCCAGGTGCATGGCTCCCCTGTCAACTGTATTATGAAGATTCAGTGGCAGAATAATAAATACATATATATTATGATCATATAATCAATACAATGTCTGTAAAAGACTGTTGTGTGAAATGTGTCTTCGCTTGCCAAATGTGACAATCACTAATGAAGACTTAGAGGACAAATTCAGGAGGCAAATCAGTGGCTTGAACAGGCAAGCCAACAGGAACAGACAAGGGTCTCCAACTTACACTGATAAATGATGTCATGAAAGCAATTTGTGAGTACTCCTTACACTCACAAAAACAAATGATGTCACCATTTCCATTTCATACATATTGCCCCTTTATCTATCTATCCATTTTTTCAATCTGTGGAGAATCTCACAGTATCTCCAAACCTAGAGATAAATCCCAAGTCTGAAATTCCTGCAGTTCTCTCAGGTGTTCATGGGGAAGTCGGTCTCACTCCCAAATTGTACCGTACCGACAGATAGACATGAGAGATTACTATTATTCCAATGCCGAAAGTCGATGCATGAGTCAAGCAGACTGCAAACCAAATCACAAAGTTTTTTTTTGTTTGTTTGTTTTTTTTGCAAATCCTGCTCTCTGATGTGACAGGTTTGAACACACATACACCTCCTCAATACAAACCACTTCCTCTTGTTGAAAACAAATGCATGAGATTCAGTTGTTCAAAAACACATTGCCTCTGGATGTTGATATATGACACTAATAAAATACAAATTCTAGGTGATGAGTAACAACTGGTGTGCTATGGATATCAGGTGACTGGGAAGGCGGGAAGGGTATAAGTGTGTCTAAAAGGACAGGTAATGAATGGCAATTGGTAAAGAGACACAGGGGCCCTGGAATTAGAAGCCGTTGATGCGTGGAACAGGAAGACAAAATGTGTGAGGTGGAGTGAAACATGACCCTGAATGATTGATAATGTTTCTGTCTGCTAGATGGTGTTACAAACAGGTTGTTGGCAGGAAATTCACAATACGACCTTGGGTGATGATATGTCAGATGTCGTAATTTATGCTTGTTCTGCTGCCCCCAAGTGGCCAAAATAAGAAGTGAGTCAAGTTTTATAAGAATAATCACATGTTGACTGTCTTTGATTGACTACAATGCAGCTGTGTATGTGCGAATGGATGTTTCTCTGTTTGTGAAGATAAAATTTCATCAACAATTTCATTGTGAGGACATTTTGGCATTGTGGGGACATTTTGGTATAACAATGAGATTTTGACATCACAAGGACATTATGGCATTGTGCGGACATTTTGACCAGCTGTCAGAAGTTGAATGTTTGTTTTTTTTTTAAGTTTAACACCTATCTTCAGGAATCAGATAAGAATTGGGGTCCGGTATTTATTTGCAATGTTTAAGATGAGTGTAAGGAGCTTGGGATGCATTGTGTCAATGCTTATATCCTCACAGCAAGATCAAGAGGAAAAATGTGCACCTGTCTGTGGAAGGAAGAGGAGATAGACCAGAGCCTCCATTGCCCTGGCCTAGAATTCCAACAACATTTGAATTCTACACTCCACTCTCCTTAATATTCTAAGCACCAGATGTGTGTGGAGCAAAGGCCTGTCGGTCACTACACACTGAGTGGCTCACAGGAGCGCCATTGATCCCAGGCTTTGAAGCATTGTCTGCCACATAGGGTAGACAGGAGGGAGCAGGAAGTGAGGCGATCACTCCTTTACCTCTTCCCTCAGGTCCAAAGTCTTCCATTATTTCAGTCAGGCAGCCCTCAAAGACTGTCCTCTCCCTGTTCCCGGAGCGCTGCCCTGAATAGGTGAGGCAGACAAGTGTGTTCATTTGTGGGAGGCCCTGGTTTTATCGACTTTTTTGGGGCTGGCTGATAGATGCTGCACGGGGCTAGCTCAGCAAAGAGAGTCACTTAACCAAAGGGCATCTGTCAACCCCAAAAATGTGATCATGCATTCCAAAGCTGATGAATCTTTTAATAAGAAAAGTTTTAAATAAGTTGCAAAAGACTAAGCAAACTTTTCAACTAGTTACTGTACATAGTTTTGTGACTTTTTTTTAAATTTTTTTTTTTACATTAAGTTGAAAGTTACTGATGACTCAACTGGTGGTGCTTTGATTTCTTCTGCTTCTGTAGTTGACAGTATACTGTATTTAAACACAGTGCATGAAACAAGGTACAGTGGTCATGTGTTTCATGAAGGTTACTGAGAGTTGCTGTATCTACAGCTCAACACCATTATGTTGGGTTTTTAACTTAGTCATGAATGTTGATTTTCGAGGTCCAGACGAATCATGTGAACTCTAACTGCCTTCCGGACATTGTGTAGGTCACTATTACACAAATAATAATAAGAATATTCCAAAATGTACAAGACAATCAAAAAAGTAAAGGAGGTACAGCGAGTCAGAATTCACAACATACAGTATGTCTGGTGTCTTTACAAGACAAGACATTTGGCGACACAGACTTTTACCTCTCCATCTGCCTGTCCGCGGACATACCTTGCAAGTTAAAGTGACTACAATGAGTTTTGGAAAGCGGAAGTGTTTTCACACTACATTTCCCATGTGAAAGCATTTGCCAAGGATGTTTTCATTAATCAAGAATGAAAGTCGTAGGTTTGACGACGACCAGATATGTCGTAGGTCCGACCATAAACAATTCCAACTAGTGATCCAGCAGCGGTATTCCCATGACCCGCCAGGCAGCGTCTGGGAAACCAGGAAACCAGGAAATCCTGGGTGAGTTGACCAATAAATAAAATGGACACATTAACAAGTGTGGATAATGTAGATTCATCCACATTAATATGATACTTTTTTTATAACCAAGAGCAAACTCCTCCGGGTCTCTTTAATACCAGGTGGAACTAGAATCTAAATGGACAAGCTCAAAGAGTCATGGTAAATGTTTTACATCTGCCAAACTTCATGCCTGTTTGACCCATCAATTGTTATAGTTGTGTGTAATTAGTGATGGTCTCTGGAGCCCATCTGAGTTAACCCAGCATTGTAGAGTGCAGGGTGAGACAGTGATCTGTGGACAAATGATGAAATTAAAATGAAAGACAAGCCTCTTCCTTATCGCTGCTCACCCAGAAACTCTTTTTTTTCTTCCCGGTGAATAATGCAATTAACATTCTGTTAATGCTTTTGTGTAAGCCACTGAGGGCACAACGCTACTTTTCATTCTTTCCCCTGAATTATTAATCAAGTAAAATTATTCATTTGCTTTCCAGCAAAAGAGATTTGACTTCTGAAAGGCTGTGAATTGGACCATGAGAGCGGAGGGCCTACGCTGGCTGTCACACCCAGTAGATGTACTCATAATGTAATCTCAAACATGCAGCAGCAGAAATGGACCTGTCACAGCTCTGATGAGCGAACTGCAGGCACCAGATAGGAGGAGTCGAGTCGGGACGCTGAGCTTCAGCCTCGGATTAAGATTAAATCTACATCCTGCACGCGGCACGTAGTGAGATGTCAGTCATACATTACCACGTTATTTTCATATTTTCAAGACTGTTTATTATCATGGGAAACAGCAGCCTGGGCTGTGTTAACTTGTCTGTCATCTGAGTGCTTTTCTGATATAGATTTACAGTGGATATGCAAAACAACAGTCAGAGGCCTCCAAAGGCATTCAAGAAAGGAACAATGTAGGGATGCTTTGTGACTATTTGTTCATATGAGTGGGGAGAAAAGATGCAAAAGGGAGCTGTAAGGCTATAAACTACTCAGTGGTTAAGGAGGGCAGCTATAAACATTCTGCTTAGATGTACTTTTGGCAAAGTGTCCTCATGTTTCTGAGCACGAGGAATTTTCTTTTCTATTTACTCTTCCTAGCTGCCAAATTTGTAAATACTAGGGGTGTAACGGTATATGTATTCGTCCCGTGCCGTCACGGTATGGGGGTCACGGTTCGGTGCACACAGTCACACGACGAATACGTCTGAATGAATATTAAAAAAAAAAAAAAAAAAAAAAAGTCGAGTCCTCACTCGAATCCAGGTGGCGGTAATGAGCCTCGAAGCTGCCTGCAGCCGCCATAGCAGACGAAGAAGAGAAGTGATGAGAGAGTGAAGTTAGAGGAGGAGAGCTGTCTGCTTCATTCATGTCACTGTGGCTTCTCAATGAAACAAACGGCAGCGGCGGCGGCGGCGGCGGCGGCGGCTCACGACCATAACGCCTGGGATCCACTGGCGTTCGTTTCGTCCGCCGCGACGCGGCTGCTAGTTCATTTTCTATGGGACGCGTCAAACCGTTAATGACGCGCCCGCAAAGCATTTTGGGTAGGCGGCGCGTCCGTTCGAGCAGTTGCGGCGCGTCCAAAAGTTGACCGGAGCTCAACTTTATGCAAATGAACGCGTCCGACGCAGGGTCACTGTCCAATGGGGAGCGAGATAGAGAACAGCTCGGGGGGGCGGGGGTCTGCTTGTCCACTGTCCGTTAACTCGCCGGTCTGTGTTCCCGCCTACCGAAGCGTCCGTTTTTTTGGAGGCGTCGCGTCCGGCAAGAAATCGCATTGACGCCAGTGGATCCTAGGCGTAATACATCCATGCTCGCGACTGGTCCACCGGACAAAGTCCGTCGGCGATGTTTCACGGATGCGCGGTGAGTCGCTAGAAACGTATCAAACACATAGCGCATGTTCAACCCGATATGTCAATCACTGGTGCAAGTAAAAAGACAAGTTGTGTGCAACAACTTATCCCGATGATCAAGCAGCTTTTAAGCCTCTTGACATGAACACAGACAGGTGAGGAGAAAAGGAGACCGCACACTATATATAATCAGACACATTTTGTCTGATGAAGGGCTGACGCCCGAAACGTGTGAGTGACATTAAACTGTCACGGGAGCTTTTAACTAGTGTGCGGTCTCCTTTTTTCCTTACCTGTGTCTTTCTTGGTGATCCAGCACCTAGTCTTCAGTTTTTTGGGGGATGTGCGTGTAGCTGCCTAATATGTTTTATGAACACAGGCAGGACCATAAACATCACCAAAGTAACTGCTAGTCTAATTTAACTGTGTAAACCAACATTGATGTCAGTTTATTGTTTTGTTTTTTTAATAATATTTTTTTAATAATAATAATAATTTAATAATTCGAATAATAGTTGCCAGTTGTCAAGTGCACGTTTTTTTCCCTCTAGAATTAATGAATGGCATTATAACACTCCTAATGCACTTGTTTTATTTTGTATTCTTTTTTCTTTTTACTTTTATAACACAAGACAGATTTTAGTTTTACATTCAATTAGTGTCTGTTGTACCGAAACCGTACCGAACCGTGACCCCTGAACCGAGGTACGTACCGAACCGTGACTTTTGTGTACCGTTACACCCCTAGTAAATACAGTAATTTCCCTCCACTCATATATGCTTTGCAATGTTGTTGTAATTGTTGAGTGTTGTGTGGAGGGCAAAGCAAGGATATTAGCACAATGTGGCACCGTAAATCCAACACTTAGCCAAGTCTGTGGTCTAATTTGAATTAAGTAACAAAGGTACCTTAGCAGAAGGTGAATGCTGAATCTTAATTAAATCTCCAGTTCCAGCTGCTCTTTAATTCATCTTAATATGAGAGGATCACATAGTGTAATAAAGTCGGTTGCAGAATTAATCACAGTGTACAGGCCATCTCTGTGGCTGCTGTTGTGTTTCCTTTCACTTGGACTTGTGGTGTTATGACTTAGTCATTTTGCCGCCTGCTCAGCAATCTGCAGGCGAGCCACGGGCCAAGGAGGCAGAAAAACAAAGCTCTGATTCCGTGAGAGCATCCTCAACACAATATGCTTTCATGATTCAATCTTTACAATGTTATCACAATAAAATATCAAAAATAAGAGTCTTAATTGGCAGAAAACTACCCTACCCTGAGGCAAAAACCAGCTGTGGGACCCTGTTAACCCCTGAAGTAGTTTGATTAAACACATGCTTGTTTAGGAAAATACACAGCGTAAGTTTTGACACATGCACCACACAGGTAATAATTCATTTCCTGCCTCAGGGCCTTCACTGTCTTGCAGAAGTGTTTATTCCCAAACCAATTTATAATTAATCAAATTAACACACAGCAGAGAGACCTTGATCCTGTTCGTGGGTCTCAGGACAGTTTAGCTGGTTGCTGATTCAGCCTCATCACTTTAATTGGCAACAAGCTTCCTAGATTGTAAATGTCACATGGCGTAATCGTTCCTCCCCTTCAGTGACAAAAGATCTCAGTGTCGACCACATGTCTCATGCCTCTTTTACGCAGAGGTTATGTTCACTGATCCTCTGCTTTAAACTATGTGTAGTTTTCCTTACGTAGGCCTTGTCACAGGGGCATTTAATTATGTAGATCACATTTTTATTGTTACACGTAATGAAACCTCTCATCGGATAACTTTTTTCCAGATCTAGGATGTTTGAAATCAATAGATTTGTTGGTTTTATTACATTTAGCACAATTGCCACATGAATAATTGCCATTTCTCAGAGGTGCCAAGAGGGTCTGACTTGGGTTTGTATGTGGTACTTGTAAAAAGTTTGAGAACCACTGCACTAACCTGAGGGAGATGTCGGGGATTTGGTGTTGCTGTCGACATTTGAAATGGAAATTCATCTGCATGTCAGTGTTTCCACAGAAAGTTGTTGTTGTGTGAGAGTCATGTGGTGTGTGCAAGAGTCAACACTTCAATCCTGTCATCAAAGCAGTATACATGGAAGTGTAGTAGCCTCTGTCGAAGTCTTGAATTAGATATGTGTCAGACTGGCTCTGTTGGTGGGAAAATTCAAAATATGGATCCAACTCTGGTTCAGTGTTCAGCTTTTTGAAGGAGAGCTCTATGACTGTTTACATCAATGAAACTGTGTTGTACTTCAAGGTGTTGAAACAATCACATGGAAATATTCTAGATTTTTGTGCATTATTTTCTAAACATTTCCTCAAAGAACTAGGAAAAAAATCAAACCAACAAACGTTTAATTTACAAAGTATCATTGTCAACAATAATCAGTTAAGTAATTCAAAAATTGGAGAAGAAAAAGTTCAATTGACTTGTTTGCAGGTTGACAGACACTGGATACACATTTAGTAAGACCTGCTGCTGTAATTTGGTTGATAGTGACTCTGTGTTTGGATGCTGATAAAGTGCTTATAGATCTATTATATCTTATGTCTGTGCTTCTGTCTGAGTTTAAACTATCATGTGATTTAGTTTAGTCTTGAATTTTGGAAGTGGATAATCAAGTGGTGGAATCTTACAGATTTAGATTAAATGTTATTGAATCTCAACAATTGAAGACCATCCAATGCTTTAACCTAAGATAGCCATAGCCACTATGGGAAATTACAAGTGCCTAAAAGCTCATGTCCTGAAGGGAGGGTTAGGAAGAACCAACAGAAACAGGAACATCATTGATTGTGCACTGTTTTTTTCTTTCTTTTTTGGGGGATAGCAGGAGTTACCTTTTAGAGGTCACACATTATAGTGTGTGTGTTTGTGTTTGTCTCTCTGTGTGTGATGGTTTCTAACTATTTCCAGGATATTTCATCAATGTGGGGTGCAGTTAAAAATTAATACTACCAGTGCAGGGATCCACCTTCCTCTGTCCTTGGATGTTCCCAACAGTCTGTTGAGGGCTTAGCTGGTTCACTTTTAACATTGAGTTGTCAACCTTTTTGGAACTTGTCCTCTACCGTGCCCGTGAACAGCTGAACTAAGCAAACTTGTGATCACAACAGCCAGAACTGGTTCTAACTCCTGCAATCAGTATCTAGCTCTCAGATCTGCATTAGATAATGCAGACCACCATGACTTGCTCAATTTGATTGTAGGAGGCATAAGTTGTTGGTGCTAGAGATGTTGAGGGTCATCCCTTGCAAATGAAGTCAGGATGAGTCTTGAGAACACAGTCCTCCAGTGTAGTTGGCCATCCCATTTTGAAGACTCCTATAAATATGAGAGTAGAGAAATTCAACCTTCTCCAATATGTGAATATTTCATGGAAACAACAGTGACAGAGATAATCTGAGCATTACACTTTTAAATGTTAGTATTGGATTTCTGTTCAACAACTGTTTAAACCTAGGGGCAAGAAAAAAAAAAGGCATGTTGTCGATGTTCCTAAGTAACAGAATCAACATTTTGCAATGCAGTTGTAAGGGTGCTCTGTACGGATCAGATAGTTGCCCTTGTGGTTGCCCCTCACACCTTTGTGGATGATGTCTGCCAAAGGGTGTGGTTGAAGAATTGAGGGCAGAACCCTAGCCTGTTAAAGTTTCAAGACCCTTCTGAGGTTGCAGATTGGGTGTCCATTGGTGGGTATGGACATTTGGATGCCATTTTTTTCCCATTATGTTTTAAAAGAAGATGTTGAAGATAGGACTGATTAGAAGGAGTTTCCAATCTGGTGGATCAAGACTGCCCTGTTAAAGAGAGACTTGATCAACAAAAGCCTTTGCCACGTTAATGAGGTGACCATTGATGGTGCAGTCCCCCACTTGCCACAAACTGTAATGTTAGACATGATATGTACTACTGCATATGTGATGAGAACATAGTTATCTTAGTCATTGTCATACAACCTGCATGACTTGCATCTGATGTGAACATCTTGGTGCCAGACACGAGGACACCTTGAATGCAGATGCTGTGGCTGTTGGATACTGGCAGTACATGGAGGACCAAAATCATAAGAGGGAGGGGTGGAAATCAGCTTATTAGTGGATACCCTCACTTGGGTTATTACCAGGAATACGTGGCTAAGATTTAGGTAATCCAATACAACACTGTTTCAATAATTCCTCGTTCATGAAGGTTATACCATTCACAGTTTTAAAGATGTGTTGACTCAACATTGTAATATATACAGTATGTGCTGGACAAAATAACAGAAATAACAACTCAAACTGCAACATGAGCATATATTGGGAATCTCAAAATGGCCGATAAACCAGTCATCATAATAGTGCAAAAGAATCTGCAAGCTCTCCACGTACCTGTTCCCTTTTAATCCTGCCATCCACTGTGTACCTTAATCATTATGAAGCTGCCTTTATTCAACGTGGTGTATGCTTTAATGTCCACTTATTTAACTGCACACACACGGATGTGTTATTGTTGAGCCTCTTGCATCTGTGCTATGCAAATCGGTTTTAAGAGTGATGGTTTTCATTTCACTTTTGGTCCTACAGAATCATATCCATTGTTTGTAGTTTCATTGCGTCACCTATATGTGTCACCAAGGGACTCACACAATTAAAACAAAATGTGCATATGACAGACATGAAGTCGATGGGCATTTATTCATTTATATGTGAAGTTCCAGGTCTATGAACATGTCACTAAGCATTTCCCCGTCCAAGTGTCACAAGGAAAAATGAACCTCACTGTGATCTTACACAGATGGATGCACTGTGTGTTGACAGAATACCTCTGTGGTGGGGATCAAATGCATGCATTACATATATCACAGGTTCTGTTCCCATATTCATCATCTGATGTGGTTTGTCAGTGCTTTCACACAGACAGGAAGGCTGGACTACATTTACATTAAGTATGAAATTACAAAATGGCTTGGGAAAATTGGATGGATGCAAAGCCACGCATGGGACTGCTATGTGAAAACTGTTTTGTATTCATAAGAATGCCAGCTGGAGTAGCAGAGAGTTAAATTGAACCATATAGCTGAGATACTGCAGACATGCAGAAAGCGTGCATCACCTCAGAGTCACAGAGACAGAGTTAACCATCCCCACTAGACAGGTGTGCTTTTCCATGAGTTTCAACCTAAATACTTTTTTCAAGCCACCAGTGTTGTGGCTTCATTTTGGTCTGCTGTCTTCATTAACACAGTGACTGTATTATTGTAGGTGTCTCTTGTAATATTGATTTATGTTACGCAAAGGCAGAAAGCTGGAGCCACAATGCACACACAGAGGCAGATAGCAGGTGGACAGGGAGTTATGGAGCTGGAACACAAGGCTGGGCGAGGCTGGGGCTGGGCGGAGCAGGAGGCAATGGTGAACTAGAAACAGAGGAGACAAGATGAGGCAGGCAAATCTCACAAAACAGAGTGGGCAAAAGTCCAAACTAAGTTCTCAGGAGCCGAAGTCTTACTGCACGATGGTCAACGACAAACCAGCGATGAGTGGGTGAGTGAGACCACCTCATGAGCATTAGTTGCCTGGAATGAGCTGCAGGTGAGTGAAGGTGGCAGCAGGAGCCAGAAGTAGGTCAGGGAGGGAACACAAAACTGACAAACAAGCAGAGAGAGGGAAACACAAACACAAGCAAATCCTAACAATTTGCTCAATTTCTTTCATTATATAAATTATTTTGGTTACACTTTACTTGAAGGTATCGTATCATATCAGTGACATGACACTGTCATAAGAGTGACATGACACCGTCATGAACGTGTCATAAACATTATGTCAATGTCATAACGTTGTCATTAAGTGTCATTCGGTTTTTGTAGGGTTAGGGTTAGGGTTAACCGAATGACACTTAATGACAACGTTATGACATTGACATCATGTTTATGACACGTTCACGACTGTGTCATGTCACTCTTATGACAGTGTCATGTCACTCTTATGACGATACCGTCAAGTAAAGTGTTACCATTATTTTATACCAACAAGATTCACAATCCTGGAAATACTTGTGTCTGCATTGGTTAATACGTTAAACATATTTAGATATTATATTTGCAAATTTTCACAGCTGCCTGATTAAATTCAAATTCTACTCATTGTCTTTGAGTACCGAGCAAGGCCCTGCAAATCTTTGAGATATTTATGTTTTAAATAAGATACAGATAGCCTACTGTACACAAACCCAGTAATATGAATGGTAGTGTACCTGTAGAACAAGTTGTCCTAAATCATGCCATGATGTGGCAATATCAAAGGAAACTTCAGAGGTAGAAATTTCACAATATTCACTAGAATAAGTATTAACTAATTTTTAAAGAATTAAACCTAATCTTTACTTTTAATACAAGTCCTATTTCATGTAAATGTGTGCATGCCAGTAATTAAGAATGTGTATTTGTTGCTACATGAGGTGGTCTGAATAAATCACCTGCTGAGAAATAAAATTCCCAAACAGCAGGATGGGGTAGTGACTGCTAGCAGGGTCTAAGAGTTAAATAGACTATAGAAAACTCATGAGAGGAGAAAGCTCAGTTTGAAACGTTTAGGCCGTGACACACTGTTGCCAACAAAGGTTTGATATCCACATGAGCTGTCATTCTCTCATTATGCAGCTTCTCGATTGACCTGAATCTGATAGTATATTTTAGTATCTGTGCAGAACAACATGAGCCCTTGAGCCTGAAAAAACACCTAAATGATGTGTCACAATGAACTGGCTGACAGTGGACAGTGATCATCAGTTCTGCTGCTTCATTTAGAAACCCCCATTTCATCCATGTGTCACTTAAACAGCTGGACACACACAGAGGGGAATAATTAGTGAAGGAAACAAATGGAGGCCCGTTAAATCCAATCGTTGGGTCAAAGATTAATTTGATCATCAGTGCAAACTTCAAGGAAGGTTATTGTCTTTTAAAAAGAATATGTTAAAATGTGGTTTTAACAGAGTTGGTATTTCCAGTGAATGGAAAAAATGTAACTTGTATTTGTTGTGTATGTTAAAGCTGGGCTGAGACTGCTGCAGTTTTAAACCAACACTAAGGAACTTTTCAACCTTCATAAAATATTTTCATAACTTTTGTGATGATACATCGACTTACAACAAGTTGAATGACACCTCTGTCATGGCCTGAGGGGGTCTGTATCTCTTTCTCTGGCACTAAGCAGCTTTGAGGAGCATGGTAGGAACCCTGCTCTCACTTAAGTTTCACTTTCACTTTTGCGAGTCACAACAAGGAGGGAACAGGCAAAACGGCACTTTAGCAATGGATTATGTTTGTGTTTTCACTTTGAAATGATCCACTGGAAACAGAAACTTAGTTTTGATGTCTTCTGTTAATTTTAATGCAGGATATTTACAGGGCTTCACGCTAGTGTTCATGGGAAATGGAGTCTTCCTTCAGGCAAAACACTACCACTTTGGTCCACAGGTGCCGCCAAACTCAACCAAAACTGAAAGTTCTTTAGTACTGCTTTAAAACTCTTACTGATTCTACATCAGGCACATACGGAGAAACTCCACAGAGGTTCATCTCTCTAACCACCACAGGGTATTAGTAAGATTATCATGCCAGAGGGAGCATTCAGAGAGTTCTGCACCACCTCACATCATCCCATGGAGAAGCAGATAGAAACAAAATGCAGAACACGGTGAATGTGGAAAATGTTTGGCTAGACTCAAGGAATGGGTGGAGGTGGGCACAACTTGCAAAGAGCTGCAGCCATCATTAATCTGAGCAGCTGCTTCTCCACTGCAGACTGGACTTTACAGTGTTGGCACAGCTGCATGTGTTGAGGCTAGCTGCTTAGTATGCTAAGTTCAGTATAGACAAAGAAAAATCAAGACTTAGCATTGGCAGTTAGTGCGAAGATGAGATATAGAGCACTGGACAAACTTCCATGAAGCTAATTTGATAGCAGTAACACAATATGATGGAGGGCTGCACAGTTGTTAGCACAGTCACCTCACTGCAGGACAGTTCTGGGTTTGATCATCAAGCCTGAGGCCCTCCCACAGTCCAGAGACATACACACTACATTAATTGGGGACTCATAGGTGTGGATGTGAGCATGTGTGGTTGTTTATCTCAGTATGTCAGCCTCCTCATGGTTACTGGTTCCCCGTTGTGGTATATTGATGTGTTGATGAAAAGAAGGGATCACTGCCGAGTGCCGACACGTCTTCACTTGCATTCAAATAAGTAGTTTATTAACAAGAAGAAGAACGGTGTACAAAAAATGTCAAATCTCGGAGCATCGTCAATGTGAGATCTTTCTCTATGTCTCAAAACCACAATCTTTGCTTTCTAACTCCAAAACTCCACCTTCTCCCAACATAATTATAACTTACCATATTAGGCATTAACTGTTCGACATTAACAGAAGCATTCTGTAAATCCAAACAATACCTGTATCTGTTTAACATACACAGTTCATGTTTTGTGTTCATGAACACAAGACAGGATCTAGCCTATATATAATTTTACGACCTTGGGTTCATCCTTCGGACGAGGCTAAACATCAGCTTAAGGCTCTGTGAACAACAAAAACACATTCTCCTAGGGTGCATCTCACAAGGGTCACTCATGTCTCATCTATTACTGTTACTAAACACTTTCCTTTAGTTCCAAGAAAGACAGAAGAACATAATGCATGATGTTAAAGCAAAAAGTTCAGGTGGATAATACACTACACCGTCTAAGATGCACCCTGTCCTCACCCAAAGTCAGCAGGGATAGGCTCTTGTCAGCTTTGCTTGTATAAGCAGTGTATGGATGGATGGACAAAAATAAAACATAATGGGATCCCGTCTTAGTTAAAAAAATAAATAAATAACATATTTTCTCAGAGAAAAGTCCCATTGAAATTGTCCTCTATAGTTACTCTCAGCAACTGAGACGAATACAACTGCAGTTGCTGATAAACAGGATCCAGAGTTTAAAGGTTTCCTGAAGAGCAGGCGGCTGCTCTATCAGCCTCTGCTCTCTCCTCTGTCGCAATGAGGATTTGTTTTATAATTATCAAGCTGAGAGGCTGAAGAGACCCAGGAGGACAAAAAGGAAATGGGTCTTTAATATCTGCTGATGGAGGAAAAAAAGAATCCTGGGCCTCTCTCTCTCTCTTAGCAGAGTGAAGCCCCGACTGTTTACAGACCCTGCTTTAATTGCTTTATGCTCAAATATTTGTCGAATGTAGAAACAGAAATAGGCCTGTCTGAGGGTTGATTACAGGTGTCAGGTGGAAATTACTTTTATTGATTAGTATTTGGCTTCTATGCAGATGGTAAATGTTGTTCTCCTGAGATATGGTTATGGACAAAATGGAATGTGCAAAGAGGAGGACAAGGGAAGCAATAATGGGTTTTGTGTGAGGCTCTCAGGAACTGTGTCCGTACATTACAAAGTTCAAACTGCACTCCCTCAGTATTGTGCATTAATGTGATAAAACTTTGTGTAATTCTCTTTCTCTAAATATTCCGATCCCAGTCTTTGAACTGCGGGGAAAAGTGGATATTCTCTCCCTCTTCACATCTGCTGTTTGAAGAATGAGGATTTATTGACCCCCAGTCTAAAGCTCGAAGTCTATAACCTCAAAGCACGAGCTGGGGCCACAGTGTCAGATCTATACTGGCAGAGCCGCCGCTGTCACTCATCACTGTCAGGATCCTAGTGTTTTCCCTGCTCCCTCCTGTGGCTGTGTCTGTATTGTCTTTTTTTTCCCCTGTCTCGTTGCACTTTGTTTGAGTTGGAGTTTCTCTTCATCTGCATACCTGCAGTCATTCAGCTCATCAACCTCCTCACCTGCCTGTTAAAAGGCCTGGCTCAGCTCTCCAGTGTTCTCCAGACTGACTGCACACCTCAGTGCTACTTTTTCCTGGATCACTGTCTGGTTCTCAGTTTGTTTTGGACTCACTCACCTTGTGCCTTTCTTTAGATTACTGTTCCATGCTACCTGCTTTACTATATGTTTCCATCTATTAGTTATTTTGATGGAAACAGTAAAATTAGATTAAATGTCATGAATATCAACAAAAATGTACCCTGTCGATCATTTACGATTTTCTCTTGATTGATAAAAAGCCTATACAACAAATGGTAATGGAAACAGTTCTTTGCCAAATAAATGTGAATTGCGATCACATTTTACATCACTTCTGCTACATATTTCTGTCATTTCAACATCCCACCAGTTGGACATAGGCCTCCAATTGTCTATATGGCAACACTTAATTTTCTAGCAAATGTCCCATCATTCCGAAAATTCTCACCTCCTATGGTTGGAATGAAGGTATTTAAGAAAAAATTTAAACATCCTGCTTTTCTGACAATTCCTTTGATAGAGTTTTTTTTCCAACAAGAATTTGCACTGGTAAAAGTTAAGTTTAGTAAAAAGACCAGGTAGAGGCTAGACAGGCCAGATAGATAGAGAGAGTCCAGAAGTAGAGAGTGCAGATAAGTAGGAGAGAGTCACCTGATTTACGCACATTTCCTTATATTGATATATTGGGACGATGGCATGTCGAAACAGCGGCATGTCAGAATGGTGGGATGACGGAATGACGGCATGTATTTCCGGCTTGTCAAAGACATGGCGGGAGTTTTAGAGAAAGTTGCAAGTAGACACATGGACAGACAGGCTCTCTGTGAAGTGTCTTTCAACCACGAACTCCCAGAAATGATTGAAGCTCTGCCGTTACCAAACCACAGGTTGTCTCTGTGTAGCGTTATGTTATGTGCATCTGAATCTTCATCAAAATGGTGTTTCCACACCACCATCTTCTGAAGATAGCTTGGTTTGTACAGTAGCCTATTAGTTGGCATCTTATAGCGCTATTATAACTTGTGCAATGTTTGTTGCTAGATGCAATCCATGGCTGGCATTCATTTTGCTCAGTTTCCAGGCAATGAGTACAGCAGCTTTTCACACTTGGCTTGTGCACATTGTTTTGCAATTCAGTGCAAAAATGAATGGAAACACTGAAAAATGCCAGAAAACTGATAAAAAACACATTTTCCTATGTTTTATTTGCATCCATATTTTCAGCAATCTTTAGATAATTTGATTGACAAGTGGATAGAAACACACTGTTATTCCATCAACTCTACTACACCACTCAGTCCTACAGTACCTGTTTATACCTCCATGCCTTGTACCTCAAGCCTCAATGAAGCCTCTCCTTGCCTCACTGGAGAAATCCCCAGAGACAGAGATTTCTTAGTATGGGTAAGGATTGTTTCATTGTAAAATGAAAATGTATGAGTGCAAGCATACTGTAGCTGTAGTGTAGACTGGGGAATTTATATAGGAAGTAAAATAATTATAAGCATTATGTGCTTAAGTTCATAAAAGTGAAAGTACTCGCCTGAGTTGGCCGACTAGGGCATGTGAACACTGACTGCATAGTAAGTTACCACCACATAAGTACCCTGCTCTCTCACACATTTCATGTGTGTCATGTGTGTCAAAACTAAACTTGAAAAGAAGGCATAAACCCACCCTCCAAAAACAAAAAAACTACAACAACTTATTTCAGGTAATTTACGTGTATGGGGTAAAATAAAATAAAAATATAAGAGAAGAGAGCTGGGTCCACAGAAAAGGGCAAAATGGAAGAAGATAGAGATAGAAGCTCTATCTCCGTTCTGTCATTGCAGGCAATATTGCATGATTGTCCTCAAAGACACACAAAACAATTACAGAGATTCACAATGACTTCAAAGAGGCTAAATTTCCCTACACCACTTTGTCTCATTGTATCCTATGTAGGATAAGTGGGGGACTTATACATGCTCCTTGTCTCTTCACTTGTCCATGCATATGGCTTTCTTGACTGCAGTATCTTTCCTTTTTTTTTAAAGTCTGGTTTCCAGACATACACACAAGGACACATCTTAATTAATGGTAGGGTCTTTCTATCAGCTCAGCGACAGCCTCTTATTTAATCATTGGTGGTAAAAAATAAATTAATAAATTAAAATTAAACTAAATTGAAAATACAAATTAAGTAAGTAAAACAGAAGTTGTGATTTGTTTTTGTTTGTTTGTTTTTTAATCAGCTCTCTTTCTTTCAGCATGTTAAAATCCCACCTTCCCATAAACACATTGGGCATCAAGTAATTAAACAACATATACATGTAATGCTTATATTGTAATTGATGTTTTCTACGTGACTTCAAACACAAGGTGGATGAATGTAGCCATCATGCTAACCCATGTTGCAAAGATATCCTGCATCTAAAGCTACATCTCAGGCAATTAATTCTCTAAATGAAAATCCCTGTCTGGCTCAGTCATTGAAGGTGCATTTGTATGAGGTGGACATGCAGCTGCAGCTCTCCTTTGAGAGGCTAACAGCTTTTATCCTGTTGCTCCTCACTAAAGGAATCAGATAATGCTAATGGATTGGCTTTTCATGTTCTATTTGATAAAGGCAACTTCAAAGTGTTGAGGGATTCTCGCCATGAATCGTATGTGACCGCCTTTAATTCCAAAATGAAAAAGTTCCAGCTTCATAGAGCAGTCATCATCTGAGCGCCCCGGCACAATCACACTCACTTATGTCTTGAGTCAATTAGAGAGTTCAGAGTCTTCCAGTGGACCAGGCAGGGCTGTGGTTGGCTGGAACATTATGCAGCTATGAGGCCGGCGTTCAGCACAGGCTGGCTGATAAATAGTTAAATGAAGGTTTTGATATAACTGAGTAAAATCTGTTGACACACGGCTGTGATGCTTTTTTTTTTATCTCCCACAGTTACCTGAGTTTCATATATCAAAGCAATATTTCGAGTTTGGAATTCCTTGTTATTTTTCCCACAGTTATCAGCAGGACAGTACGTCAAGAACACAACAAAATGCACATAACAAATACAAAATATCAGTGGAGTTGTGTGCCACTTGCTGGGTGTCGTACAAATGTCCTATTTTCCAGTTCTTTTAAATATATTCACTGAGGATGTGCTGTTAAATTTTAGATTCAAAGGTCCCATGTTTTACACTCGTCCTTATTTGAAGTGAGTCCTTATTTGATCCACAAGAAGATATTCAGATGTGTAGTTTTTACATTTCTTGTCTCAGACATCTCTCTGGAGTTCTAGTGGCTGACCATAAATCTGGACCAATTAAAAACTTGAAGATTTCAGGTCAAAACTCAGCTGTAAAGATAGATGGTTCCCACATTCACAGAAGTCCTAACAGCTTGTTTGACAACCTTGAAGGCTCAGTGACTGCACCATTCCTTTGTGGATTGAATGTTTTGATTATTTCACAGTACTGTATTACCAAATGATCAAAGAATGCATGAATATCTTACTTTATACTTTATACTGATGGAGATCTTGTGAGAGCTCTGTCACTCTGAGCTCCCATCGCTGATGTACTTTACCTGTGACCTGAGTAAACTCTACTACTTTTGTACGAAAGTCTTCTCTGGTTTGTTCTTGGGCTTCCAATATAAGAATTGGGATAACAGGATAACATGACCCACGAGTACCTGCTTGTATTTTCTACATTCTCAGTGGTTCCATCCATTACTTATACTGCTTATCTTTTCTTGAGAGTCACAAGGGGCTGCAGCCAATCCCCTCTGACAGTTGACATTAGATGAGCGTGGGGTACACACTGGGCAAGTCACCAGAACTCACAATCACACCCACTGAAATGAAACTGCTTGTCTTTGACTGTAAGAGAAAGCTGGAGGAAACCTATAGAACCACAACCTTGTCTTTAATATTATTAAATCCACATTTAAAAAAGGGTAGAAGGTCTTCTAATTTCATTATGTTATTTTACACTGGTTGCTATGCTTATTACAGTACAGTACTAGGATGATTTCTCCAAACAATGACAAACTCCACATTGTGCTCTGCCTTACTTTAGACCCGTGTGGTGTACACTGCCCAGGCACTGCACTGTTCTCATTGTGTAGTTCTGCTTCTTTCTTCTCAGTGAGTAACTTATAGAAATGTGATGAGTGGATAAGTCCTTTTCGACTTTGTTCCAAGGTTCCTCTGGCGGTAACTCTTCCTCTGACTGCCTAAATGACACACAGACACACACACATAATATAATGCCTATTTTTCACATCCAATGAATTATTTGCTGTTTTTCATTGGCTGTCTTGAGTGGAGGTTTACTTCAGCCGCGGGCGTGTTTTCATAAAACATCTTGTACGAAAAGTAAAAGTGGAGTTAATGACTGGCCTCAACAAATTAACGATATCATGGGCAATTCCAGGGGCTAGAAAACACAGCAGCCCCAGGGCCCATCCTACTTTAATGCAGCCTTGCTCGTGATCCACATGTCTTAGTTTATTTCCCAGAGATTTTATTTTCACCTCAAAGCAAATGGAGCCTCGTCAGGTTTAGGTGATCTCCTCTGGCTCTGATCTCAGGATCTCGGGAGACCCTTAGTTCTGCACTGGAACTCCTCTATTATCTATTACTGTCTCATTAAGTATTCAGACATGCTCACAGACACTACTCTGCAAAAACACCTCTCTCTCTCTCTCTCTCTCTCTCTCTCTCTCTCTGTCTCTCTCTCTCTCTCACACACACACACACACACACACACAATCATTCCTCCACATTAGCTGTCTGTTTCCTGCTCATTGTTTCCTCGTGAGGAAGCTAATAGCACATTTGGCTGTTGATTCTTTGGATCTGTATGCAGGGTCTCTGTGTGGCATTTGGCTCAGAGATATGCTTGTGCAGCATGACATTATGACAGCCTTGACATTTTGGATCTTAATGTTGCACACACTGTTTTCCATCATAATTGTCTCTCCAAAATCACAAGTCTTATTTCCTCTAATTTTACATTTAAATAGTAATGCTTGACTCCAGCTTTAAACACAAATAATCAGAAAGGTTTACTTACCAGCATGCATGAATGTGTTGGTAATATCTGTATTTCTATGGGATCAAATTTAAAAATAATAATGTATAAAATTAAATTAAATTAAGGAAAATCAAATCAGAATTCAATTCAGTCCAGTGAGCCCTTTGGTGGTCATGGACATGTAGTATGGCAGGAGTAAATGTGAAGTCTCTGGATGGAGGAAGTGTCAACGTAACACCGCACTCTGATTGGCTAACTTAGTTTCTGAGGTACCGATTTAAAAGATGTGTCATATTTCATGTAAACACTTGGAGAAAGTAATCACTGGAATCCGGGGTCCAAATGGGTGGAGTTTTGGGGTGTTTTGTTGTGACATCACAATGTTACAGATGTCCTGACAGCTGGCTTCAAACCTCAGTCCATGAATACAGGCTGAATGTCTGTGCATTTCTCTGTGGACTGAGGCTTTGATACTTTACCTCTACTATTATAGTGGATGGAGATTTAGTATAAACATCGATCTTGATATAGAACCTTTAACTACAACAATTTCACAACCTTGATCATGTCTTTACTATTGTAACAATGACACATCAGACAAACAAGACAACAAAGTTGATGAGAGCTGAGCTAAGTAAAGTTGAGTGTTGCAAAACCTAAACCAAAGTATGAAATATGAAATGTGAAGTAGCAATTCTCACTATATACATTTTTTTGTTGTTGTTGTTGTTTGTTAGTGTTTTTTTCATTCTTTCTTTTTCTTCTTTTCAAGGTGCTTGTTTGTTTGTGTTTGTTTTTTTATTATATCTTTGTTTTTGTTGTTCTACTGGATTGACATAGATAAAAATTAATTTAAAAAAATTGATCACAAAAAATATATATAAATTCATACATTAATATCATCAAGCATTAAACTAAGCAAGATAAGTAAGAAAAAACTAGTCCCAGCTTTGCCCCTTCCCTTTTCCCAAAGCCTGTAAACATGCTGATGGTGAAATTGATCACTGCAACCACCTTTCACCTCCTCTGCACTGCCGCCATCACCACCACCACCTGGAACAATAAGCTTTTGGTCAACCTGGGAGTGAGGTAATCAATGAATCAAATCAAGCCTGGCCCACTCGGCCTCCACCACCATCACTGCAGATTTATTACATGTCCATCATGGGAGGATGGGGAGAGAGGCAGAGCTTGGGTTCAGACAGGGTGAGTTGGGCTTGAGGAGGCTCGATGGGGCTATTAGCTTCTCGAGTGGAGTGATCAGCCTGTGATGAGGTATCGGACAGGCCCAGAATTGGGGCAGTGGGAGATGTTGCTGAGGTTCATTACTGCTAGTTCATGTTGTGTTGTGCTGC
The DNA here is from genome assembly GCF_045865225.1 of Trachurus japonicus. NCBI lineage: Eukaryota > Metazoa > Chordata > Actinopteri > Carangiformes > Carangidae > Trachurus > Trachurus japonicus. The sequence continues at coordinate 24,631,094 of NC_140928.1, read as the reverse complement.
CTTCAGCTGCATTCCCACCCAGCTCCCTCCCCAGGCAGCCTGGGCCTTTATCTGCCTCCGTCTAATCAAGCTCTCTTCACTGGTGGAAGCTTTCCAGTGGCTTGAGGCTGCAGACAGCAGCTTGATTGCCTGAAAAGGACTGAGACAGCTGGGCCATACTCATCTTTAACATTTTATTTAGTGTTTCTGAAGATGTGCTCTTAAAGTAATTATGCAAAGGGTACTTCACCTTAAAAAAAATAGAACATTGTGGTAGTCTTGTATGTTCTCAACATTGAGGTTAATTCTGTGGTAACATTGTTTCAGCTGTAGCCAAAGATCGCACAAAAAGGCAGAGAGCATATTTCCAAAATTGTCGCATCAACACAAATAGGTCTACTTGTCAATAATCAATCCATGTTTAAGGGGACATAAGGTATTTTTTAAGGATGTAAGAATGCCTGACAACTCAAAATTATCTATAGGTTATGCAAATCCCTGCCATATAATGTAATATTAAACTTTACAGTCTCATGGAAATAATTCATCAATGCTGCTCTAAAGCAGTACCCTACAGAGGAAGTAGAGCTGCACAACCACTCGGTATTACTTTTCTAGAGAAGCAAAGAATAATTTATTTCAGCCCATCTAATGTCAGCAGCTTGAAGTCTGTCCCACCAGTCAAAACACAGCGGGGTGGACTGGGGAAAAATCACACTACAGACCCGGCTGCAGAAACAAATTAAAGGGGGGACACACTTTTTCATCCTATTTACTGTTTAATGTAGTCTCTCTCTCTCTCTCTCTCTCTCTCTCTCTCTCTCTCTCACTCACCCAAACACACACCATACTTGTGAAACGTAAGTACTGTAGTGGGGTCTGGGGGCACACCCGCAGAAAAATGTTGTGATTTTATAAAACAAAAATGAGGCATTCTGGTGTACTCTGTAGAGAAAATAAAGGGAAAAGACAAATTGCTTCAGATAAAAAGGCAGATTTAGTAATGACTGAGGTTCCTATCATTGTAATGGCAAGAATGGCTGGAGTGTATGAAACTTAAACTGAACGCAGAACTGGTCTGGTGGAGAGCAAAAACAAAACTCATTTTTTAAAGCAACATTGCGGAGTTTCAGCTCAGTGCTTCCACCATCTGGTTGAGAAGCGCTATCGTCTGGGGGGAAAAACGAAACTTATCATCGAGCGCATCCAGCGTTTATTCCCATTAATAAACAACAGTATTTCCCACATGTTTGCAAGGAGACAGTGTGGCGGGTGGTCGGGGGGGGGGGACGCGAGCGACCCGGCTCA
>NC_140928.1:24563678-24629707 GCF_045865225.1 Trachurus japonicus | reverse complement strand
GGCTGCGGCGGCAGCACCATTCTTCCTATTAACCATTTTTCTACCATTGCAATGAGTCTGGAAACATTATTTTAAGGCCGCAATGTTACTTTAAATCTTTTGGCCTGGACCAGCCTTTCAAGGCCCCATTTCTGCTGCTTCACCATGAGCCTCTTTCAGGCCACACTTTATTCTTCCACCACTTCTGCCCTATTATCATGTCTATCTTGATAGCTTACTGTCAGATATTAAATATGAAAGGAGGCTCCAACATACAGTATTTTAGCTTTACACATGTCCTATGATTATAGAATATATTAGCCCACCCTTTACAGCAGGTAGCCTACACACACACACACACACACATGTTGATGTGCTGTCTATCTATGTTCCTCCTCTCTCTAGACTGGGCTGCCTGGCTGTTCTTTTGGGCTCCCAATAAGTTAGCATGGACAGGCCAACCCGACCGGACACGCTGGTTCGAGCTGAAAATATGACTCGGTCAGGCCGGGCTTCCTATCTTTAAGATATAATGTCAATCCCTGTAAGAACACTTATTGTTTATGAGGTGTCCCTCAGGGATCACCTTTAGGGTCTGTTATATTCCCAGTGTATTTGTTGCCTTTTGGACATAATATCAACTATTTCAATAACATTTACTTTGTGCACTGATGAAATACAGCTGTATCCGAAGTAGTTTTACATCTTTTGGTCTCAAACGAGAGATGGCAACAGCAGGAGGTGAGGAGAGGGAAGTTGAGCTGCTGTGGAAAACAGAAACCCAGATAGCACACGTACGTCTGGCCGACGTCGGCCTGAGGTTGGACGTCGGCCCTATAATTTATAACATCTGTCAAGCATCGGCCCATGGGCGAATATCTTCAAATTTGATACTCATTTGTGCCAGCTCATCAAACGTCTCTGGTGCGTCGGCTTTAAGTCGGCCGCAGACCTGCCCACAGACGGCGGGACCTCCTGTCAGTTTGGTCCAGACACGTCGACGGAGTGCGTTTCAGGTAAGTTACTTGGGATATATTGCCAAAAAAAAGAGAAAAGTTAGGCCTATTTCGTTTATTTTGTAAAAGTTAAAGGTTTCCGGTGAGTGGCGAGGTACTACGCGGTCGAAATAATAGGCTACCAGCACAGGTGCCAGCTTATTTATAACTGTATTTGGCGTTAACGTTAGTTTAACTTAACGTTAGTTATCCTAACATAACGGTTACAGCCGACACCAATAAAATGTTAAGTCCTTTTTTCCCCCTCTATTGGACGTTATCTGGCTGGAAAAAGGTAGAAGTGACGGGACCGGTAAGCCGTTGTCAAAGCAAAAAAAAAAAAAAAAAATGCTCCAGAACTAGAGGGGGGGCTGGCCGGCCTGCTGCCCGGGCACAAGGCGCTGGTGTGCGGATGAGTGAAGGAGGGAGACTCGGTCTCTGGAGCTCACCATGGTTACATAGATAGCAGACGCTTTTTAGGCTACATTTTTGTCCTCGCGCTTATGACAGCTGACTTGAGAATGATATTAGGCTACTCTGGTTAACTGTTGAGACAATTGAAATTGGTAAAAACAAATGTGTATGCTTATCAAAATTACAGAAAGAAGTGGCAGGCAGGGAAGTGAAGTTTTACACGATGTTGCTGAGATTTAATCAGGTTGATTTGTCAGTGATTTATGACAAGACCGGACACTGCACAGAGCAGCAACCACGAAGACTTGTCATCTCACTGGTCATTAAATAAGACACATTGTTTACTCCAGCACTCCTTAATTCTTTACCAATTCTTTCCTTTTTACTTCGCAGAGCAGTGAGCGAGTGAGCAAGCACCTGATAAACAGCGGATGCGCACCAGATGATTGACCGGGGCAAAAACTGAAACGAGAGGCATACAGAGAGGAAAACACAGCATATCGGCTACAATATAAGGTAGGTAGCCTATGTCCAAAAGGCTTTGTCCTGTCGTCACGACGTGAGTGAGGGAGGATGGTGGTTCAAGTTTAGTGATGAGGAAACTGTCACTAGGTGCGTTTCCATTACCCCTTGAAATGCGCAAAACCTAAATATCGAAATTAAAAACTGGTAATGGAAACACCTACATTTCTAAAAAACTCTCAAATATCGCAAAAAAGTTTTTAGTTTTTGAGACGAATCGATACAAACTTGTATCGCAAAAGTGTAATGGAAACACTTTTTCTACACATCACCGGCGTCAGCGGAGTTGTGTGTGTCCACGCTGTGTTGGTTTATGTAACTTGAGGGGACAAATGAACCACATGTTTATTGTCATGCATTGCTGACCTGGGCATCGTTTCTCAATAAATTAGAAAAACCTTTCCTATCATTCTCCTTTTCCGTGCATGGTTGAAGGAGACTGGCTCGCATCCACGTTCCCACTCCCTCCTGCGCCGACATGTCACCTTAAGTCACATAAACCAGTACGGGTGTGTGGACACAACCACCTTGATGTGGTCACACGGGCTTTGCCTTTCAGTAATCAAGCGCTGTTTTCGTCTTTGTTAAAAACAGTAACAGCAACAGCTGTAGGCAGCTGAGATGGCGTAGCCACGAGTGTGCCAGTGCCACCCACAGAGGAAGCTGGCATACCCAAAAATGTGATGCATTTTTTGTTTTTGTTATAGTCTATAGCTTCTAACATGTTATCGATCAGTCAATACATTTGTAAAAATCGCCGTCAGGTGATGCGTTGCGACACCTGCACCGGCTCGCGGAGAAACTGGACTAATGGAATGATTAACGAGTTAAAGGCCAAACCACGCCGTCTTGCCCTTTAAATTGAGAGCTGCGCAGTGCGCACAGGAAAGCAGCGATATCGTTGTCCTCTGCTGCTTTGCGATATAAAACCATCAGGCCAAGCTGTTACATGTGATGAATGATGAGCCCAGTAGTTGTGTTCAGATGGTTAAATAGCTTTGTTGATCATGCGATCAAAGTAATTTAAGCGCCGTTACGCACGCCGCATCTCTCTCGTCCAGTGCGCTCCTCTCCTCTCCTCTCCTCTCCTCTCCTCTCCTCCCTCTCCAGTACCTGGCTGCTCAGCTCTGGGACCGGGGCTGAGAGACGTCACCGCTTTCATTCCGTAGTGATCCCTCTGGTCAGCGCGTTTAGATCCGAGTGTGGCCTGAGTGTCCCACACCTGAGCTCTGTGCCATAGCGCGCAGCTCCAGCTCAATGAATGACAGCAGGTCTCCCAGTTACCTGCAGCTGCTGCTCAACACTGATCAGAGCAGCTCACCCTTTGCTGAGGTTTTCTTATGCTGCAGCTCCACAATATGTTTATTTGTCCCTCTCTCTATTAATGCGTCGGATCAAATTTTTATTCTGCGTTTGTATCCATCCAGCTCTCTGTCCACACTCTCCATGGCGGAAACGGTTACGCGCAAAACCCTCATTTAAATACTGCGGTTTGCGCTGTTGTCATTTAGCATATTACTCATAGTAGATCATTGTGCTTGCCTAATCAGACACGCAAAAGTGTGTTTTTTGAATGACTTTGTTATTGATTTATTTGAGCACGTCATATCCATAAAACCTGTCCCTCTTCAGTCATTTCTAATCGTTAACACACACACACTTTGTACGTGTAGACACTCCGTGACTCTGCTGTTCTGGCCCTGACATCTCTTCCTCATCTTTCTCCTCTTTTTCTTCCTCACCGCAGTTCTCAGCCTCTGCAGATGAAATGAGGAGGGGGGAGCCTAATGCCATTTGATTCGTCAGGGGCCAGCGGAGCCTTCGAGGAGTGAGATGCTGATGAAGAGGACTCACAAGTTATAATCTATTGATGACGGTTTTATTGATTGAATTTATGCTGTTTTGTAGCCTAACCTGAGTGAAGCATGAATAAAGTTTTTTTAAACTTGACTTTTGCCTCTTAATTGTACATGCAGCACACAGGGATTATAATTTATTTATTTATTACGTAGGATTGTAGAATATTGTAGGCTACCTAGTTCAAAAGGCCCGACCTAAATGAATAAAGGTCGTATGAATTATTTATAGGCTAAATATATGGAGCGCCTGGCGCTCCCGCTCCTGCTTTTATTGATCGCCGAGACGTCGGCCGGTGGTCGAGCTCGATCAAAGGCCGACGTCTCGGCGATATCTTGCCAATTAGCAAACGCTCTCCATGCGACGTCTTGGCGACGGAACTTGATGCGTCGGGAATACGTCGGCACGACGTATGTGTGCTATCTGGGAAGGATATAATAACCCTTGTGTGGTGTTCGGGTCTGTGGGACCCGTTTTCATTTTTTATCAAAAGAAAAATGAAATGCTACATTATTTTTTTAAACTCAGATTCACTGGCCTTGGCTCATTTTCTGTGAAGAACATATATCAGAACACATTTTCAATGACCGCACACTGTAGACCCCCCCTACACGTTTATATTACATACAGGGTGTTCGGGTCCACTGGACCCGGGGCTAATATTAGCATGGAAAGTGTAGGTCCTGTGTCCCTTCACTATGTCTTCCTCCTGTCTGGGGCTGCTGATAGTGTGTGTGTGTGTGTGTGTGTGTGTGAGTGTGTATGTGTGTGTGTGTGAGTGTGTGTGTGTGTGTGTGTGTGTGTGTGTGTATGTGCGTGTGTGCGTGTGTGTCTCCGTTGCAAAATTCAAGCACTCATACTCTGTCCCACCTACAAATTGGGGGCGGGACACACCTTTGCCAGGGTGGTTCCTTATCAAATAATACTAATAATTGCTTGGATTTCTATATCGCTTTCATGGCACCCAAAGCACTTTACAGAAACCATTATTTATTTTATACACATTCACATGGTGGTGAGCTACGTCTGTAGCCACAGCTGCCCTGGGGCAGACTGACGGAAGTGTGGCTGCCATTTCGTGCCAAACAGCCCCTTCGACCACCACCATGATCATTCATACACGTTCAAACACATTCACACCGGGCAAGGTGGGTAAGGTGTCTTGCCCAAGGACACTACGACAGCTACTAGGACAGAGCAACCCTCTGGATGACCCGCTCTACGGCCTGAGCCACTCCCACCCCAATTGATCACTACTGATCAAGACGGCCAAAAGATTATATGCTGAGAGGGCCTTGCAATTGATTTTGGAAGAGACAAGCTTCTGATGATAAAGAAGAGGTTTCAGAATGTGAGGACCACAATTCTGAAGATTCAGAGTCTTATAGTGACAAAAACCACACAAAACTCTCTATACAATACATGAGGGGCAGCCCTCATGTGTTGTATAGGCTGGTGTGAAATGGCAATGTGTTCAATGGGGCTGATGGTTACTGTATGTGTTCAGTTTGAGTTATGTCAACTGGCCTGAATAGGTAACATTTCTAATGAAGTTCAAAATCAATAGTTATGAAAAATCTTGCTTCATTTGTAAATTTGTTGATTTAAATATCTTGATTATAACTGATTTTCTTTTTTTTTATTACATTTTATTAAAAAAACTAACAAAAAACGAGTAGCATATTAATTCATAAATGTGATCTAACAAAGGTAAAGGGCAAATATTAACCATATATGCTGTTCATATGGCTTGTAATTAGGATGAAGTAAACATCTGTTGAGTATTTTAACATAAAATTGTTTGATTGTGTTGATTTGGAGACCCAAAAATGCAGTGGGTCCACCAGACCCACGAACACTGGCTGAGTAACCAAAATATGAACACCACACAAGGGATAAACTTGATAAAATGTTTTTGTTTTTGGAAACAGTGAGCCTGGAACCAGGATAGTTGTGTGAAGTGTGTTGGGTTGCCTTTTTTTTAGCATTAGGACAGTTGTTCCCAACCTTTTTTGGCTTGTGACCCCATTTTGACATCACAAATTTCTGGCGACCTCGCGATCATGTGCAGGCCGTCAGTCATAATGTGCCAGCTCAGATATTTTTATATGCTGCATTTTATTTGAACTCCTTATATTCAAGAAAGTATAGAATGCAGTTGTTTAAGATTGTGTGTTGTGTTTGTAATCATAATTTTAAAAAGAATAATTAGTTAAAAAATATATTTTTATCAGTATTTTTTTTCATCAATTACTAGACATTTCAGGCGACCCGATTTGAATTCCTTGCGACCCCACGTGGGGTCCCGACCCCAACGTTGAAAAACACTGCATTAGGATGTCAATAAACATAGTAGGGTAAATAAAACTTCGCCAGTCACTCTGTTGCTCTTTGTGAGATGCCCTGAACATGAACACACAGACTTAAGTTGATTTTGACTAGGTGTCACACAAATCATATTGTCACGAGGTGTACTCAGTTCAAATTTCAATTTATTGATTTCTTAACAACAGTCCCAAACAAATGTTCTGCTTCCTCTTGGTGTTGGTTAGAAATGAGGGTCTCTTTAAAGCACAAAAGGTAAAGTAAAGACCCATGTCATCAGTCAAGCAGATCACAGGGGTGCAACCATACTTTTTGAAATTCCTTCACAACCCAGAGAATGACACATCAAATGAGCCACTCACAGCGGGAACAAGTAGTCTGACCCGGCTGGTACGTGTCTGACAGAAAGGTGTGGGACGTACAAGGTTTTAATTTAATCCCAGGTGGAAGTGCACACAGCTGCTACACCACATAGAGACAGGGCAGCTTTGGGCCGTCTGGGTTACACCTGTCTCTCTTCCTTTGCTCTATCTGTAGCAGTAATTACCTGTAAATCCATGTCAATGCTAGATCAAAGCAAAGTCTATTGTAAAGGATTACACGGTCAATACACCGACTCCTGGCCATGTCAACCTGTCTGTGAACATCGCCGCTTCATCCTCCACACTGGTGACTCTCCTCCCCTCGGACACAGGCTACAGGACAGGAAACAATGTGTGAGAACCAAAATAACGCCTGAAGAAGAAAAGTTGACCCTACTCTTGAACATAAAGAAGAATTTGGCTGAGGCAGACACATCAAGCAGAACCAGATTAAGGGTGGGAGAGGGAGATATGAGCTTAAAGTTCAATAAAGATGTAAAGTATGAAATAGAATATCAAATTTTAAGGGGGTCAGAATGATATATCATTATCTGATCTGAAATAGAGATAAAGGAAATGAAGGAAGAGGGATACTGGAGCAGTGTGATTGAATTTTGTAGATTAGGTTAAACACTTTTAGTTCTATTACATGACCGGAGAATAAAATGTTAGAATAATCAAGTCGCAATTGAAGAAAGCTGCGGATTAAGATTAAAAATTTCAGAATCTGCCATGGACACAAAATATCTAAATGAGATTATATGCCACCAGCACCATATCAGTTTTATCTGAGTTTTATAGACCGACAAATGTCTATTTTCATTATTTAAAAGTCATCATAAAAATCAGAGTATCATCTGAGGGATTGATTTCATGATGGCAAATAAGGGCAAAAAGGTGATCAGTGCAGTGTAGCAACTGACTGAGCCGCTCAGCCTGCCCCACAGAGCCCCCTCCCTCCCACCCCCACCCCAACAGACCACATAGCAGCAGCAGCAGCAGCAACAGCAACAGCAGCTTCGGTCCTCCATCAGCGTTGACACTGGATACATTCAGAGTGCTGTTTTGACAGCGCTCACAACCCCTCATTCCATCAGCATGTGCGAATGAAAAGGAATAACGCCTGAAGTGTGAAGGAATTTTAATGATCTCGGTACAAATGAAGTGTGAACTGTTTCGCATCCGTCAGTTCTTTGTGGTTATTTGGGTCCTATTTTTCATCCCTTTGTGATCCGTTTGCATCTGTAGTTGCTTTTTCTTTCTTATATGCCTATTTTGCATTTTTAGGCTATTTTTTTTTTTTTTACATGTCTTTGTGGCCAGTGTGAGACTGTGGTCTTTGGGGCATCAAGGAAGTCAGTCATCCGTCTGTGGCTAATTCCTGACTATGATATCGAAATTGATCATGTGTGAAATTGGTGTAGTGCCTTTCAACACAAAGCCGACATCGCAGCTCTCTCTGATGCTTTTAAGTACGTCTCATGATCTTTAGAGTTTTGGGTTCAGCTGTAATAGAGAAATAAATTGACAAATATTCATGACTCCACACAAACACCCATTCAAAGCCAAACCCTTAAATCTGTGATTGCGAGATTTTCATTTTAAAAGACAGTTTAATTGATGGAAACTGTTTTATAATTGTACAGTTTAATTGTGGAGACTCCTCTGAAAGCTTTAGAAGAAGCTCTGTGATGAACACTTTGCAAAATCAATTTTAATATAAAGAAACAAATAGATTATGAAATAAATATCTCAAACAGTGTACATGTGCGTATGTGTGAGAGAGATAGGGAGAGAGAAAGAGGAAGGGGGCAAATGAGTGAGATAAGTAAGTAATGTTTGTGTGAATGTGTCAGTGTCAATGACTTCTTCTCTAGGTCTCTGTCCTCCCTACAGCTCTTCACTCTGATGTATTTCCCAGAAGGCTTGGGATTATTGGATCCTGATGAGAGATGTTCCGCCCACTCATTTAGTCCTTTCTTCTCTGCTCTTTGAAGGAGGAGGAAATCCTCTGTATCACTGTGAATCAGGCCCATTACCAAAGAGAGAGAGAGAGCGAGAGAGAACATAGAAGGCAGTAGAACTAAATGTGCCACGTTCACTGTACTAACTTTGTTACACCATAATGAAAAAATATATCAGCTAAATGCAACAATATGGCTCTTTAATGTGTTTCTAATAGTGACTGTGAAGCACTGTGGTATAGAAGCCTGAGTTTTACAGAGCAGGCTACACTCAATCCTTGTTCCAAGTAACAAAATGTTGGTTCTGGTCCATTCATGGCATTTATCCATTATAATCAAAAGATAAGATGTCCGATTGCTCAATGTGGCCACATAAAATGTTGAGGATCATCCAGAGATGCATTATATTATGTCGTTACACATCCAGGATAGAGAAGAAGTTGGTTGTACATAATAAACAGGTTTATATTTTTGTAGTTTTCTTGGCATATTTTGTTCAGTAAATACACAGTATGAACAGTGGTGTGATATATAACTGTTAAAAAGTGTGAAATAGATAGGATGGTGATATTCAATATAAGCATTTATTTAAAAATAACAAATAGTCTACATAGTCATAAATCAGGAATTATAAAATAGTCGGAATTGTCTAACAGAAATAAGAAAATAAAGATGGGTGAAAGTTACAGGGAAGGCCGTTAAAGTGGTTGAAATGATGAAAGAAGGACCACATACTATAATACTGAGGGCAGTGGGGCAGGTAATTTCATTATAAATCCATAAATAGCTCTACCAAAACATGTTTTGTTCTTTAAACTGATGCACTTCCACTGAGTAGCCATCATAAATAAGTAAGACTTTTAACTACTGTGACGGCCTATTGCCTGTAGGGCCTGTCTTGTTGCTGTGCCTTGTCCCTGTGTTTTGTGATCTACAGGTTGGCGTGGGAGTGGCTGTGATGCCACTGGGCCGTCATAAACCGGACGTGGCGTCTCTCTCTCTCTCTCTTTTCGGCTCACCTGGCTCCAGAGGGAGAGCTGCTCGGCTGCAGCCCCTCGTGTTTTCTTTTGTTCTTTTGTTGGTTTGGTTGAGTTGACCGTTGTTTATGTTAATAAATTATCATTCTTATCATTTTACCCGTGCGTTTCAGTTTATTTGTCCGACCGAGAGCCGGGGTCGTGACAAATGTGGGGGCTCGTCTCGTTTTCCGTGTGCGCTGGTCGGAGGCCAGTGTTTGTGAATGAACTCGGGAACTTGTGAATGAAAATCGGCGTTACTATAGTGTAGCGTGGGAACCGGGAGCCGCGTAGGCGTTTGTGTGTGTGTTACGCGCCGCGGTTTGGTCTGATTTGCACGGGTAAGTTTGAGCCATAGTGAGCATTTTCTCTGGGGCACTTTACTTTTGTTTGCTGCTTAAAGATAGTGTTTGCACAGTTTTGTCCGGGGCATCCTGATCAGCTTAGCCGGCGGGCGAGCAGAACTTGCCACTTTATTATTTTGCCTTTTTTGTTTTTGTTGGTAATCCTGAGGAGGGGGCGCGCTAGTCTTGGTTTATTGCAGCTGGCCAGTCACGGTCAGTTGTGATACTCTGGGGTTGGTGTTGCCTCGAGCTCGGCAGGCCAACGAAGACTAGGTGAGGTTTTTGGAAGAATTGTGGTTAGGTAGTCAGGAGTTGGGGTGTCTCGGCTCGTGTTGCTCCTCGTGTGGGAGTTATCTGGTAGCGGCAGCACGAGTGAGTGTCCTGGGGTTTGTGTTACTGCATAGAGGATGGCTGATGTGGCTGATTTTGTTAAAGCTCCGTCGGAGGAGTGGTTGGATTGTTGCACGCGAGAGCAGCTATTTAAATTAGCAGACGTGTACCGTATTGAGATCCCTGATAAGAGAGTCAAGGATGCGACTATTCAAAATATTGTGTACACGGCTTTGTGCGAGTCTGGTGTGCTCACAGGTGGTGCGGGACCTGACCCGGCCAAGGTGGAGAGTTTGGCTCCACCGGTTGGCTCCAGTAACCTTACGTTTGAGCAACAGAGCACTTTGTTGGCGCAGCAGAGGGAGGTAGTGGTGTTGCAATTGGAGTACGCTAAGATGATGAAATCAGTTGACGTGGAAGAGCAGCGGAGTGCAGGCTGTTTTGATGTGCTTGGTAATCTGCGGTTATTGCCTAAATTCAATGAAAGGGACCCAGATTCGTTTTTTTCTCTGTTTGAGCGCGTGGCTACAGCAAGGAGCTGGCCTGAGTCTGCACGCACAGTGATGCTCCAGTGTGCGCTGACTGGCCGTGCACAGGAGGCGTATTCTGCGTTGTCAGTGGCTGAGAGCCGGAATTATGAGTGTGTAAAGGCTGCGGTGTTGAAAGTGTATGAACTCGTGCCCGAGGCTTATCGTCAGCGCTTTCGGTCGTGGAAGAAAGGCGAGAAGCAAACGCACCTCGAGTTTGCTCGTGACCTGACGGGTCATTTTGCACGTTGGTGTGCAGCGTTAAAGGTGGAGACGTTTGATGATTTGGCTGAGTTGATTGTGTTGGAGCAATTTAAAAATTCTGTGCCCGACAGTATTGCACAGCACATTAATGATCTTAAAGTGAAACGTGTGTCTGAGGCTGCTTCTGTGGCAGATGACTATGTGTTGTCGCATAAACGCTCTTTTGGTGAGTGGCGCGCACGTAGTGACAACCGTGATGGACCGTTTGCAGAGCGCGCAGAGGCGGCTCTGGGGAGTTATGTTGGTCGCTCGGGTAGGCCTGACGCTAGAGAACGCAACTCGAGGGGTTTTGAGAAAACCTGCAGTTACTGCCACAAAAGAGGGCATGTGAGAGCTGACTGTTACGCACTTAAAGCCAGGGTTTCCCAGGGGGGTCCTGGGGCGCAGCCGAAGGGGGCTTGTTGTGCTGCCTCTCTGCCTTACGCACCAGCGGTGAGTGAGGTGGGCGTGCCAGCTCGGGTTGAGTGCGTGTCTCCGGGGTTGGCATCTTTTTTGCCGTTCATTTCTGATGGCCATGTTTCTTTGGTGGGGGGCAGTGTGAAAGTGCCAGTTAAAATACTGCGTGACACAGCGGCCTTTGATTCCTTCATCCAGGCTTCTGTGCTGCCCTTTTCCACCGATTCTCACACAGGTTGTTCAGTGCCTGTGGTGGGTATGGAGTTGAAAGTTTTGCAAGTCCCGCTTCATAAAATCACATTACACTCTGATCTCTTCCAGGGCGAGTTAGCAGTGGGTGTGAGGCCGGCGCTGCCTGTGGAGGGCGTCACGCTGATTCTCGGTAACGGCGCCGCAGGTGAGCGTGTGTGGGGTGGTGCGTCCCCGCCTCCGGTGGTTTCCTCTGTTCCTCTGGTGAGGGAGCAGCCAGATGAGGATGAGTCAAGTTTCCCCGACGTGTTCACAGCGTGTGCTGTGACGCGGTCCATGTCCCGACACTCTTCTCCGGTAACGTCTGAGAATGGCGGGTGTGTTGGTGAGCCAGCAGATGGGTTGAGCTTCTCCCTGTCTGATGTTTCGCTCTCTGTTACGCGGGAGGACTTGGAGATTGAGCAGCGCGCCGACGAGTCTCTGAAAGGGCTGTTTGACATGGTGTTGCCTGCGCAGGAGGTAAAGAACGATTCTCACTGTTACTTTCTGTTGAAGGGGCTGCTGATGAGGAAATGGGTGCCTCATGGGGACGATTTTGTCGGGGATCCCGTCCTTCAGATTGTCGTGCCTTCCAAGCTTCGTGAGACGGTGCTCAACCGGGCCCACGATGAGTCAGGACACTGGGGGGTGAGGAAAACATACAACCAGGTGTTGAAACATTTTTTTTGGCCAAAGTTAAAGAGGGACGTAGCTGAGTATATTAAAACCTGTCATACCTGTCAACTTGCAGGGAAACCAAACCAGGTGATAAAGCCAGCTCCTCTGTTCCCGATCCCGGTTGTGGGTCAGCCGTTTGAACATCTTATTATAGACTGTGTGGGTCCGTTGCCACGCGCCAGGTCGGGTGCTGTTTATTTGCTTACCGTCATGTGCCAAACCACCCGTTATCCAGCCGCGTATCCATTACGCACGATTACAGCGCGGGCAGTGGTGCGCGCTTTGACACAGTTTATTGCTATATTCGGCATTCCGAAGATTATTCAAACTGATCGCGGATCAAACTTCACCTCGCACTTGTTTTCACAAGTTTTGAAGCAGCTAGGCGTCAAGCACAACAAAGCGTCGGCATATCACGCTCAGAGTCAGGGGGCCCTGGAGCGTTTCCATCAGTCTCTAAAGTCATTGTTACGTTCCTATTGTGTGAAACTGGACAGAGATTGGGAAGAGGGGCTTCCCTGGTTACTGTTGGCGGCGAGAGAGGTGTCCCAGGAAAGCACAGGATTTAGTCCAAACGATTTGGTGTTTGGGCACACGGTGCGCGGCCCTCTGGATCTTCTGTGTGAGCAGTGGAAAGATGCTGCTCCTCCGGAAAATGTGCTTGATTATGTGAATGGATTCCGCCATAGGTTGTATGCTGCGGGGCTGTTGGCAAAGAAGAATTTGGCTTCTGCGCAGAGCAAGATGAAAACATTGTATGACCGAAGAGCTGAGAAGCGTGTGTTCAGTGAGGGGGACCGGGTCTTGGCGTTGCTTCCCATCGCGACTTCTCCGTTTCAGGCGAAATATTCAGGCCCCTATGAAATAAAGAAAAAAACGTCTGAACATAACTACATCATTTCTACGCCTGATCGCCGTCGGAGTGTCCAGATGTGCCATGTTAATTTGTTAAAACCTTACTATGAACGTGTCCCTCCAGGTGCAGCTGTCTCGGCCGCCTCGGTTCCTGTGCGCCCTGTTTGTTCTGTGAGTAGAGTGTCTGCTGTTTATCCCCCGCAGTCGGTGCCTGCCGGGGTGGAGGATGGCTTGCCTGATGCTGAGGCTGGGGTGCAGCAAGGTCGGTTAAAAAACTCAGAGTCTTTGGATAATTTGCACCTCCTGTTGGGGCATTTGTCTGATGCCCAGCAGGCAGATCTGGTTGAGGTCATAAAATCTTTTCCGTCTCTGTTTGGTGACACGCCCACTCAAACGTCTGTCATGGAACACGATATAGATGTGGGTGAAGCACAGCCAATTCGTCAAAGGTTTTACCGCGTAAATCCTGAAAAACGCCTGTTTCTTGATGCTGAAGTAAAATATATGTTGGATAATGATATTGCTGTTCCCTCCTCCTCCAGTTGGGCCTCTCCGTGCATCCTGGTACCGAAGCCAGATAAAACGTACAGATTCTGCACTGATTTCCGTAAATTAAATGCTGTAACCAAGCCAGATTCTTTTCCACTGCCTCGCATGGAGGACTGTGTCGACCAAGTGGGCCACGCTGCGTTTGTGAGTAAGTTTGACCTCCTGAAAGGTTATTGGCAGGTCCCGTTGTCCGAGCGTGCCCGTGAACTGTCTGCGTTTATAACACCAAATGGTCTTTATTCCTATAATGTCATGCCTTTCGGATTGCGCAATGCGCCTGCCACGTTCCAGAGGCTCATGACAAGAGTCTTGGGGGACTTGGAGGGGTGCACTGTCTATTTAGATGATGTCGTGGTGTTTTCAGATTCGTGGTCTTCTCATGTGGAGCGCGTCCGCGCTCTGTTCCTGCGCCTGGCTGAGGCGCGCCTGACCATCAACCTCGCCAAATGCGAATTTGCCCAGGCTACGGTGACCTACCTCGGCCGGGTCGTGGGGCAGGGTAAAGTCCGACCTGTCGAGGAAAAAATAAGAGCTGTTCAGTCCTATCCTCCACCTACTACCAAGAAAGAGTTGATGCGGTTCCTGGGGTTGGTTGGATATTACAGGGGGTTCTGCCGTAATTTTTCAGATGTTGTAGCTCCATTAACTGACTTGCTTAAACTGCGTGTTTCATTCGTTTGGTCTCCTCTCTGTCAGCAGGCGTTCGAACGTGTTAAGTCGCTTCTGTGTGAAGCCCCCGTCCTCGCCGCTCCGAGGTTTGATCGTCCTTTTGCTCTTCAAGTGGACGCTAGTCACGTGGGAGTGGGGGCAGTTCTCCTACAACAGATGATTTGGGTTTGGAAAAGCCAGTGAGTTTTTTCTCGAAAAAATTTAATTCCTATCAGTTAAACTATTCGACTATTGAAAAGGAGGCACTGGCCTTAGTTTGGGCTCTGAGGTATTTTGAAGTGTACTTGGGTTCTGGTGCGGTACCGGTAGTGGTCTATACCGACCACAACCCACTCACTTTCTTGAACTCGTTGCAGTGTCCAAATCAGCGTTTAATTCGCTGGTCGTTATTTTTACAGTCACATTGGCTTGATATTAGACACATCAAGGGCGCTGAAAATGTTGTAGCGGATGCGCTTTCCCGCGCTCCTCAGGATTGAGGCTAAGCTATGTCTGTTTTTGCTGGGTGTTGTTGTTCTCTCGCCCTGCTTTCTGTCTTCTCCCCTCTTCTCCTCTTAAATTGCTTCCTTTGGTACCAGGTTGCTGAGGTGGGAGAGTGTGGTGGAGATGCAAGGTCGTGTGTGGGTCCCCAACGTCAGCTGGGTGGTGTTCCTGCTGCCCTTGTGTGTGTGTGCCTTTGATGTATGTATGCCTTGTGTAAAGGGCGGGTAAAGTCTTTGCAGGTAAAGAAGAAAAAACAATTATTTGAAAAAAAAATATATTAAGAAAAATTAAAAATTAAAATGAATGTGTATATATTTGAATAAGAGAAGGAAAATAAAATGAATTTGTGTATATGGAGGAAAAAAAAAAGGTAAAGACCATATATATGTGGGGAAAAAAAAAAAAAGTTGTTTATGTTATAGTTATATTTAAATCTGAGTCCAGGGTTGGGCCCCGTTTTTCAGTGGGGGGGGTGTGACGGCCTATTGCCTGTAGGGCCTGTCTTGTTGCTGTGCCTTGTCCCTGTGTTTTGTGATCTACAGGTTGGCGTGGGAGTGGCTGTGATGCCACTGGGCCGTCATAAACCGGACGTGGCGTCTCTCTCTCTCTCTCTTTTCGGCTCACCTGGCTCCAGAGGGAGAGCTGCTCGGCTGCAGCCCCTCGTGTTTTCTTTTGTTCTTTTGTTGGTTTGGTAGAGTTGACCGTTGTTTATGTTAATAAATTATCATTCTTATCATTTTACCCGTGCGTTTCAGTTTATTTGTCCGACCGAGAGCCGGGGTCGTGACACTACAGAAAGGAGTCATATTCTCATTAAAAAATATATTGTGGCTGAAGGTTAAAATCTCCAAGATGGAGTTTCTTCTGAAAAGATGTAATAACTTACCTGGTGATGGGGCAGCATGTCACAAAAGACCTTTCTGAGGTTGACTGTTTCAAATTCAACATCAAAGTAAGGAGTCAAACAAGTTTAAAGATCATCCATTTGGGCACAAGAATGATACAATGTTGTTGTAGCAGGTGCATTATGAGGTAACTTCATTGATCAGTGTTACTTTGTTGTTTTACTGAGTCTAAGTAAATCTATAACCAGACTAGTCCAATGCTATTAAATTTAAATGAAGAGGGCAGTTGGAGGGCAGTTGTTTTAAATTACAATATTTCTTTCTGGAGTTGGAAAAAAAAACAGACCCCTTACTAATTATGTAGGGAAGATTCCCTGGATGATAATATGCAACACAGTCTCACTCCCAAGGCGTAATAAACGGACGTTTGGTCAGGGCCCTTTCGCGTTGTTTCCAGACGCTCAAGGTACCCCTCAGCGTGGGACCTGAACGCACAGGGATTTCAATTGATTTTAATGCAATCCCCTCCGCGGCGATATGTGACGCTCAGAGCAAGTGCTCCAGCCATCCATTCACTCCTATTCCGATCCGGCCGCGGTGCTGAAAGACGCCGTGAGCTCCCCTCCCATTGGATAACTGAACCTCGTACCATTTGCAGCTGAATTCGTATATTTATACAGCAATTTGGCCGCAAAAATAACATTTCAACATATTTTTATGACATTTCTAACGAGAAATGTGTGTTTTACTTTCAAAATCTATGTTGAACGAATTCAAATTATATTTTGTTTGGCAAATTGAATCTGTTAAAATGTGTACAATATGTTAATTCAGCTTTCTGGCCATAAAAACAACATTTCGGGATATATCTGGCATTGTTTGAGGACATTTCTAGCGAGAAATGTATGTTTTACTCTCTAAATATATGTTGAATGAAAGCAGATTGTGTTTTATTTGTCCTGTAACAATATCACAGCTTGTGCTTGTGACTGTAGAGCCGCTTTGGGCGTCATGTTGCCATAACAACGGCCCGCAGAGACTCCGTTCCGGAGTCAGAATCATGGTGCAGCTTGCACGCTTTTCAAACCTGCTCAGCAATGTAAACTGCAACGTGACCTCATTTTAACCGACAGTATATTTATACGAAGGATTCAAACGATTTACAGGCCGGACCTATTTCTCCAGCCGACAGGCGGACAGCTTCCGCGTTGTTGCCGAGGATGTGACGTCATTGCAACGGCACCACCATAGACTGCGACACTGCCATCTACGGCGTCTGGACGGAACTACAACACCTTAACAGTGTGTTTTGTTAGTCAGTTGTGATCATGAGGAGTGGAAATTAAGCCATGTTGATTTAATTCAACAACATGTGAATAAACAGTGAGGAATCGGAACAGTTAGACAGCTCTTTTTCAACAAAGTCCAAATAATTCAAGTAACTCAAGTCATATAGGCCTTTTTTTTTTAAATTCCAGAAAACAACATTTCTCCCCCCTTCTCCCTCCTCCCGCCCAGGAACCTTAGTTTATAATATAGTGTAGAATGAACCCATCCACTGTAGTAATGTTTATGCACAACTGCACCACTTTAGCCAGCTCCTTTATTTCTGGTTTTACATTGGACAAACTGATTAAGGCTCCATTTTCAGGAGACACAGCTATTCTTTAATAACTTCCACATTCGTTGGGTTACGTTCAGAGGTTTATCAGGGCAGGGCCTAGGGTCATCCAGTGTTAGCAATTACAGACCCATCTGACCTTCACAGGGGTCACAGGTCAACTTTTCATGTGAAATTTGACGATATTTGCTATTATTTCAGGCATAAAACACCAATACTTGGAGCCGAGAAGCTGAAATGTTAGCTTCTAGTCCAGACCTTTGAGCAGATTGAGCGTGCCAAATATCAGGGCTGTGTTCCACTCAGAAGTGTCCAAAATGGCCAAAAAGCAGTGTTCATTTCTAATCCTTCATTGTGTACAAGACTAAATTCAACAGATAGTCTTTAATAACTTCCACATGCTTTGAGCTGGAAGTCTGAAAGTTTCAGGGTTTTGTCAGGGGCCTAGGGCCACCCATTATCTGCAATTTCAGACCAATCCCACATTCAGAAGGGGTCAAAGGTCAAGGTTTAGTGTAAAATTTGACGATTTTTGCTATCAATTCAGGCATAAAACACCAATACTTTGAGCTGGGAAGCTGAAATCTTTAGATTCTAGTCCAGACCTTGGAGCAGATTGACGGTGCCAAATATCAGAGCTGTGCTCCACTCAGAAGTGTCCAAAATGGCCATGGTAAGTGTCAAAGGTCGCAGGGGTCAAACATCAAAGTGAGTCCTAACAAAACACACACGCTTTAAGTAATCATCATGAAATTTAGATGAGTTGTATATCAGAGAGTCCTCTATCAAAATATTGCGTTCCCGTTGCGCTGGGGGCCCCTGGAGGCCCCTGGGGGCCACTTGGCTTTCCCATGCTCCCATAGAGTTGGGTGTCGGGGTGATGGATAAGGGCCTCACAATGAGTCCACAGGCCAAGTTTCAAGTGATTCGGTTGGTTTCTATGGAAACAGCGGCCTCCTGGAGACAGAGGAATGCGGCTGTTTGAAGCCCCGCCTCTCGAAAAGTAATGGCTCAATCAGGACCGAACGCACATCAACGCGTTCGTCTTGGGCCCCCGGAACCACTGATATCAAATTCAGAACTGTACGACTTTTAGAAATATATTTCATCCATTTCAGCTTTTCTGACTCAGAAGGTCTCTCAGGCATTAAGTCTGAGAGGCTCTGAATCTGAAAAGCTGAAATGGATGAAATATATTTCTAAAAGTCGTACAGTTCTGAATTTGATATCAGTGGTTCCAGGGGCCCAAGACGAACGCGTTGATGTGCGTTCGGTCCTGATTGAGCCATTACTTTTCGAGAGGCGGGGCTGCAAACAGCCACATTCCTCTGTCTCCAGGAGGCCGCTGTTTCCATAGAAACCAACCGAATCACTTGAAACTTGGCCTGTGGACTCATTGTGAGGCCCTTATCCACTGACCCGACACCCAAATCTGTGGGAGCATGGGAAAGCCAAGTGGCCCCCAGGGGCCTCCAGGGGCCCCCAGCGCAACGGGAACGCAATATTTTGATAGAGGACTCTCTGATATACAACTCATCTAAATTTCATGATGATTACTTAAAGCGTGTGTGTTTTGTTAGGATTAACTTTGATGTTTGACCCCTGCGACCTTTGACACTTACCATGGCCATTTTGGACACTTCTGAGTGGAGCAAAGCTCTGATATTTGGCACCGTCAATCTGCTCCAAGGTCTGGACTAGAATCTAAAGATTTCAGCTTCCCAGCTCAAAGTATTGGTGTTTTATGCCTGAATTGATAGCAAAAATCGTCAAATTTCACACTAAACCTTGACCTTTGACCCCTTCTGAATGTGGGATTGGTCTGAAATTGCAGATAATGGGTGGCCCTAGGCCCCTGACAAAACCCTGAAACTTTCAGACTTCCAGCTCAAAGCATGTGGAAGTTATTAAAGACTATCTGTTGAATTTAGTCTTGTACACAATGGGGGATTAGAAATGAACACTGCTTTTTGGCCATTTTGGACACTTCCGAGTGGAGCAGAGCTCTGATATTTGGCACCGTCAATCTGCTCCAAGGTCTGGACTAGAATCTAAAGATTTCAGCTTCCCAGCTCAAAGTATTGGTGTTTTATGCCTGAATTGATAGCAAAAATCGTCAAATTTCACACTAAACCTTGACCTTTGACCCCTTCTGAATGTGGGATTGGTCTGTAATTGCAGATAATGGGTGGCCCTAGGCCCCTGACAAAACCCTGAAACTTTCAGACTTCCAGCTCAAAGCATGTGGAAGTTATTAAAGACTATCTGTTGAATTTAGTCGTGTACACAATGAAGGATTAGAAATGAACACTGCTTTTTGGCCATTTTGGACACTTCTGAGTGGAACACAGCCCTGATATTTGGCACGCTCAATCTGCTCAAAGGTCTGGACTAGAAGCTAACATTTCAGCTTCTCGGCTCCAAGTATTGGTGTTTTATGCCTGAAATAATAGCAAATATCGTCAAATTTCACATGAAAAGTTGACCTGTGACCCCTGTGAAGGTCAGATGGGTCTGTAATTGCTAACACTGGATGACCCTAGGCCCTGCCCTGATAAACCTCTGAACGTAACCCAACGAATGTGGAAGTTATTAAAGAATAGCTGTGTCTCCTGAAAATGGAGCCTTAATCAGTTTGTCCAATGTAAAACCAGAAATAAAGGAGCTGGCTAAAGTGGTGCAGTTGTGCATAATTACTACAGTGGATGGGTTCATTCTACACTATATTATAAACTAAGGTTCCTGGGCGGGAGGAGGGAGAAGGGGGGAGAAATGTTGTTTTCTGGAATTAAAAAAAAAAGGCCTATATGACTTGAGTTACTTGAATTATTTGGACTTTGTTGAAAAAGAGCTGTCTAACTGTTCCGATTCCTCACTGTTTATTCACATGTTGTTGAATTAAATCAACATGGCTTAATTTCCACTCCTCATGATCACAACTGACTAACAAAACACACTGTTAAGGTGTTGTAGTTCCGTCCAGACGCCGTAGATGGCAGTGTCGCAGTCTATGGTGGCGCCGTTGCAATGACGTCACATCCTCGGCAACAACGCGGAAGCTGTCCGCCTGTCGGCTGGAGAAATAGGTCCGGCCTGTAAATCATTTGAATCCTTCGTATGAATATACTGTCGGTTAAAATGAGGTCACGTTGCAGTTTACATTGCTGAGCAGGTTTGAAAAGCGTGCAAGCTGCACCATGATTCTGACTCCGGAACGGAGTCTCTGCGGGCCGTTGTTATGGCAACATGACGCCCAAAGCGGCTCTACAGTCACAAGCACAAGCTGTGATATTGTTACAGGACAAATAAAACACAATCTGCTTTCATTCAACATATATTTAGAGAGTAAAACATACATTTCTCGCTAGAAATGTCCTCAAACAATGCCAGATATATCCCGAAATGTTGTTTTTATGGCCATAAAGCTGAATTAACATATTGTACACATTTTAACAGATTCAATTTGCCAAACAAAATATAATTTGAATTCGTTCAACATAGATTTTGAAAGTAAAACACACATTTCTCGTTAGAAATGTCATAAAAATATGTTGAAATGTTATTTTTGCGGCCAAATTGCTGTATAAATATACGAATTCAGCTGCAAATGGTACGAGGTTCAGTTATCCAATGGGAGGGGAGCTCACGGCGTCTTTCAGCACCGCGGCCGGATCGGAATAGGAGTGAATGGATGGCTGGAGCACTTGCTCTGAGCGTCACATATCGCCGCGGAGGGGATTGCATTAAAATCAATTGAAATCCCTGTGCGTTCAGGTCCCACGCTGAGGGGTACCTTGAGCGTCTGGAAACAACGCGAAAGGGCCCTGACCAAACGTCCGTTTATTACGCCTTGGGAGTGAGACTGTGTTGTAATATGAGCATCTTTAATTCACCAAAGAGAGTAAAATATAAAATAATTACCGCAGAGAAGATAGGATGTGTGTGAGTGTTGGTGTTGGTGTGTGTGTGTTTCTGTCTGTTATGCTATGTGTGTGTGACCACATTTGAATACTGTATTTGCGGTTGATCATCGATTTGCATAGAAATCAGACAGGATGTCCTCATGTGCCATTTCCTCCCAGGTGATGCGTTTAGGGTCAGAGAAGTCACAGGATTTTTTTATTTCAATCCGCCAGAGGAAATGAAGACGGGCTGCTGGGTGTTCGTGGAGACCTCTGAAGCTCACATGGCTGGAAAGCCTCCAGACAGGTGATTAAAGGGAACTGTCAATGTAAATCAGGTTTGCAAAGAGCCACATTATGGATTTAGTCTCTTTTGTGTTTTTATTAGCCTATTCTTTCTTCGGATGTTGATGAATACCTATATAGTTAACATGCACTATACTCGAAACATTGAAGTGTCTGTAATGCTTTACTGCATATCATGTCATTGCAACAGTGCCATCGGGACGGCCTTTTGGCAATGTTAGTAAAGAATGTTGGCATGCTCAGTATACTGTAACATTAGACAAGATTATGACTTCAAATCTGACGATAGCAGATCAATAAATATAATGTGGTTCATGAGATCACTGTGAC
Organism: Trachurus japonicus; assembly: GCF_045865225.1. NCBI lineage: Eukaryota > Metazoa > Chordata > Actinopteri > Carangiformes > Carangidae > Trachurus > Trachurus japonicus. Next base: position 24,607,946 of record NC_140928.1, on the reverse strand, counting down.
CTTGCATTTTGACCTTTGAAGTTCTAATACTGTATGTTCACCTCTCAGTCCAAAACAATGTTTGTGCCAAATTTGAAGGAGTTCCCTGAAGGTGCTGGCACAGACACATAAAAAGTGTACAGTCAACAAAATCTAATCTTGTTTTCAAAGAAAATATTTCTCAATTATATCCAAGTGAGACCATCACTGCTTTCACTGTATTTTATATTAATATGATGGATCTAGCTGCAGTCTTTGAAGAAAACACATCACATGTATCAGTTTTAAAAGTGGAAGCTGTGCTCAGCAACATGCTGTGGGACAGACCTGCAGTGACGCAGTGTATTCTATTGATGACTGTAGCACAATGTGAACACTGCTATGTACATTATGTCCATTCAAGCTTCTCCCCACCTGCCTCCTGCAGTAATTCTCCGCCTACGTTCCTCCTGTGTAATTGGAACGAATGGTTTATTAATACGCTTTGATACCAATCAGGTGGAATGACCTTGGCAGTGTGGAGAAGGAGAAGCTGATGGCAGCACCGCACTGTACGTCATGGGGGTGGCAGTTGGGCATTACTTTCAGCCATTGTATGCTGATCTCAGACCTGCAGCGCAGTTAATAATGTGAAAGCGACATGCTCTCCATCACTCCTAATAGAGATATTGTCATAGCGCTGCCACTGCACAGGCCCGCAGAGGCGACAGGAAATAGATAGCGCCTGCAATCCTCATCCCTCCTTCCCTCTGTGTGGAGGACTCCTCGTACGCTAATGTCTGTTCACTCACTCGCAAGTTCAACACAATGAAATTATCATCAGGGCAACACAAAGCAGCTCATTACATTAATAAGCTCAACCTTTGCCAGATACTTGTACTATCTCATAATGTGAAGTGATGTGACTTTGTGCCTGAGGATGTCAGTGTTGGTCACTTCACCCGTTTGTCCCTGGTGGATGATCCCTCTCCATATCACCCATGGGACTACATGTCACCTTTACACAATGATGCCTCTCATTACACACAAGTCAGATTATGGTGTTTAATTTTGGTCATGTGAGCAAACGTCTGTGTGTTCACCCAATTTGACTTTGGAGACATTGGCGGCAGTCACCATGTCCCTGCTCCTCTTTGGCCACTTTTAACAAACCAATCTACACAAAGCATTAGGTGTACTGTTCTCTCTATGTGTTTTACTCTTGCGTGAACACAGATTAAACAGCCAGCCAAACTCCTTATTCAAGAGCCAGGAAGTGAGCGGCTTGCTCCTTTAATATCTTCTTACACATAAGTCAGCATTTCTGACTGCATTGAATTTGGTGTAAAAAACCAATGCTTTCTAAGAGATAACTGCATTGATGCGGCCGTGAGACGATGTACACACTCGTTTTTCCTTGTGTTTACGTTTTTACTTCCTACATCCGGTTCGGGAGATTTTCAATATAAAAGCGTCGGAAATACAAGATAGAAAACAGTAAACTAATATTTCAATGTCATTTTGAGTGTCTTTTAAACATATTAAACATATTCAACACATTTAGGGCAGAACATTAGGGATACTCGACTTTCAGATGAAATTTATAGGAAATGTAATAAGTTCATGCTACAGTGATATTATATCATGAAAGTAGGGCATTTAAGTACAGTAGCAGTATGGAATGGTAATTTCGTCATCACAAACAATCTATTGAAGCAAAAGCAAAAAAGTTAGCCTGGGCTGGGTATAACCATGCTGTCTTGCACACGATTTTATTCGCTCTGCAAGTCAGCCTGGAAACCATGGACCCAAATTTCCCTCAACGAGGGAGCCAATGACAGAATGGGGGCAGCAAGATGATGACGACACACCGAAGCAACATTGTTGATAGCTTGTCGATCCAACATGGTGGCAGACACTACCGCAAATTTACAGTATTTAGAAAAAATAGCAACGTTTAGCGTTTTTTTCCTCATGGGATTTTTGTCGCTCTACATACGTCATTGGGTATGATTGATATGATTAGCCATAAGCTACGTAGACACATTTGATAGACATTCGAGGCGCCCAATGAACAGCTCTGGGCTTTCGTAAAGCCTCAAAGACGAAAAAGACTGAATCTCAATCTACATTGAGACGAGGTCTTAGTAGTGGATATACAACAAAAATAGTGGATATACGACAAACGGAAAATGTCCAAGTGTCAATAAGTTGAGAACATCTCGTCTGAGGCCTGTTGATGGACTGTTAGTTGTCACATTGGTCTCATCATGATGTCAAAATGTGAACATCATGATGAAGAGGACTGTTTCGATACAAACTGTCATTGAATCAGAAGATTTAGTGGTGGATTCATAGATCAGACACCTGTTGTGATTTTTGCTGTTAATCACCTTGTTAGAGAACAGTATGTTATGTTATAAGTGCTGAAACATTGAACAGTGGACATGTGCATTCAAAAGTTTAGAGAAGGTCAAATTTAGTTCACATGTAATGGTTATAGTGCATTTTAGATGCATTCTGAAATTTTATCTGGAAGCCGAATATCCCTAACACTAACATTGTGAGTAGTGTGAAAAACTGCTGCCATATTGGACCTAACAAGACCAGCCTGGAAACAAAGTAACAGTTTTTTTTTTTTTAGCTCCAGTTAAAATCACTGCTAGTGAGGATTGTGTGATCTGTGTCCAGATCTGTAGCAGCTCTGTCACTCTGGCTGGCCTCTGCTAGTTTGATGAAGAAATATAATGGTCTGTGATCTGTTATAAACTATCATTACTCAAACACACAGAGGAAATTGAACAGTAAAGTGTCAACCGGCCCAGCTGAGAAAGAGCTCCTCAATTTCCAGACTGAAACTGGATTTGAAATGCGGCCAAACTATAATGTCTTATCGTGTCTCCTTTGTTTGTTTGTGTACAAACCGTTCCCTGTGGCGAAGCACTATCCATTGAAGATGTCATTCACACACAGAGGCCTGTTTGTTAAGTTGTCAAGCTGTCCTCTCTCTACCCGTCCCCAGCTAACCCACAAGCCACCACTGTGTGTTTAGGTGTCATGATGAGTTAGTCAGTGTCGAGTTGATCACTTGGTATTCCACTCTGTCTCCAGCCTCCTGTCAGGAGGGGCAGCCATATCATCGCACCATCTACAGCTTATTCCATTAAAATGTATGTTTCATGGTGTTTGGCAGTCTAACAGAGCAGGAGGTTTCTTGAGGCAGAGTGTGTGTTACATAGACACAGTCAGAGTGGCTGACCCTCTGTGGTTAAAGCTCCAGTTGGTAAGTTGACAAAAGTGAAAGTAAACTCTGCAACTTGTTAGGAAATTTCAAGACAATACACCTTCGGGTCCCTTTATGAACCTCTGCCAAGCACAGAAGACGTACAGTACCGTATCCATAGCAACCAGAGACACCAAGACAATCCCATGTCTCTCTCGCTATGAAACGCACTCTTCTTGTGTGTGTCTGCCTGAGTGGAGAGAGGGAGGGGGGTTGACGGAGGTGAAAAGAGGGAGCTGAAGGTGTATCGTCTTGATTGGCTGCTCCTCCTGCTCCCTCTACCTGACTGGTGGGGAATCTTTGGTTGCGGTGGATTTCAGCAAATAGCTACGATTAGGCTACAGGCTGTAGGTGGAGCCAGAGGAGTTGGATTTTGTCCTAAATTACCCATTTAATGCCGACTATCAGAATATAGTGACAGTTCCAGGAAATATGACTAAATAATTGTTACCAACCGAAGCTTTGAGCCTCATAGCAGCGGATGGTGAAGAAGAGGAGTGGAAGGTAAAGGAAGTGCAACAACCAACTGAATGTTAGCCTCCACCAGCATCCACTTAACTGTACAAGTCAATAAGACTCCAACCTCCAACAACCACATAGGTCAGAAGTTGCCAAGATGCAAACCATTTGTAGAGGCCATCCTTTGTGCCATTATACATTATTGAACGCTATTAAATTTTGACGATGCATGTGTATTTCAACTGGGGCATATACAACATGTGGTAAGCCTGCGTGGATCCAGTGCTGTTTTCAATTTTTTTCAATGGCTAAGTTGTTGGAGAGTTAGTGGATGGAGCTGTTTGTTTTTCTCTGTGAGTGTGATAATGTGTTGGTGAACTCCACACTGTGTTTTTTAGTTCCTGTAACTCTCCTTGTAAAATTGCAACCAGTGACAGTCTTGCATCCTGAGCAGTGAGTTTTTGATCCACAGATCTGAGGGAGTCTCTAACCTCAGGGCAGAAGCAGGAGGTTTGGGTCTGAGTGGGTGAAACTCTGTGACTCTGGGCTGAACATGCTTTGCAGAGGGAGATGAGTTCAGAGTAGAACTTTCCTTTGTTGTTTTTTACCCATCGTGTATTGGTTTGAGTACTGTACTTTTTGATATAGATCTGAGTTTCAGATCACCAAAAGATTGATCACTTTGATAGCTCAAAGAAAAAAAAAAGAATACATCCTTAATTTTCATGTTCATTGTGTTTAAAGCCTCAATTAACACTTTTTGTCGTTCGGTGGAGCAAGATATATTGAAGAGCACTAATGTCTACCCTGCTCATTATCGAAAAAAGAAAAAACAGCCTTGTCTGAACTTGTGGCTTCTAAAGATATTGTTGTTAAACCTGCTGATAAGGGAGGAGCCATTGTTATTCAGGATGCTGACAAATATAAAGCCGAAATTCTCTTGCAGCTGTCAGATGTTAATTTTTATAAGAAACTGAAGTCTGACCCAACAGACTCTTTTCAGAAAGAGGTCCTCTCATACCTGGAGGAGGCAATACTGAAGGGTTGGATCTCAAAACCAGAATTTGAGTTCCTGTACAGTCAATATCCCATCCGACCTGTCTTTTATACCCTCCCCAAAATACATAAATCTTTACAGAATCCTCCAGGACGCCCTATAGTGGCCCAAACTGATTCTTTACTATCTCCTTTATCTGAATTTGTAGACTATCATATTAAACCCATTGCACAGTCTTTGCCGTCCTACATAAAAGATTCCACTGATTTTATCAATAAGATCTCTAACCTACATGCTCTCCCAGATGATGTCATCTTGGTAACTCTAGATGTGACAAGTCTGTACACGAATATACCACATGAAGGTGGTCTCGAGGCCCTTAAATTCTTTTTACAAAATCGAGAGGACATTAATAATCCTCCAAATGACCTGATTTTAGACCTGGCAAACTTTGTAATGAAATATAACTATTTTTCTTTTGACAATGTCTTTTATCTTCAGACTTCTGGCACATGGGCACAATCTTATGTCTATCTTAGTTATGCGAATCTGTACATGGGCTTTTTTGAGAAGATGTTTGTATCTAATCCTGAAAACAACCACCACCTCAACAAAATATTGAAGTGGTATCGTTATATAGATGATGTGTTTTGTATTTATCAGGGTAAGGTTGAAGACTTAAATGATTTTTTCACATTACTTAACAGTTTTAATTGTAAGCTCAAGTTCACAATGGAGTACAGCCATGAAAGAGTGCATTTTCTGGATATGTGGGTGTTTAAAAGGGAGGACGAGCTGTCCACTACCCTATACAGAAAGGGTACAGACAGAAATACTCTCCTGATAGCTAATAGCTCACACCCTGTTCCTCTTAAAAAGGCCTCCCCAAAAGCCAATTCTATAGATTAAGAAGAATCTGCCATTCTATTGAAGACTTTACAGAGAAAGCTATAGATATGAAAAACAGGTTTTTGGAAAGGGGTAATCCTATCACTTGGGTGGAGCAGGCATACAATGCAGCACTTCATAAACCTCGCTCTGAACTGCTCAGCGCCAGAAAAAAGAACAGCAAGAACTTTTCCTTTACTTGCATTACTACGTACTCCCCTACTTCATATGTGATCAAATCAGCCTTCAAGAAACATTGGCATATCATAAACTCAGATCCAGAACTGACTCCTCTCTTCAAAGATCCCCCTCTATTTGTGTTCAAGCGGGACCGCAACCTTAGAGATCACCTGGTGCAGGCCACCTTCACACAGGGTGGCTCACCTCAGTTTGCCCAGTCTCTCTTGAGTCCCCTTCCTAATGGAAATTACCACTGTGGCAGTTGTGCACAATGTACTAGGGCTGTTTTCGACTAAGGATTTTCATAGTCGAATCTGATTCGTCAGATTTTGCCGTAGTTGACTGATCGTCGAACCTTTTTTTTTTTTTTTTTTTTCAGATAGCAGCAAATTTGCGACTTTTCCCCGTTTCAAACAAAAGAGCTAAAACACCCCAAAAATATGGTAGGTGTAAAACAAATACCTTTATTTATTTCCCACAGTTTGGATGATTTTTATAGGCACTCTGATTTTTAGTAGCCATTGTGAGCCAGGGTATGCGTTTATGTTACGTTGCCCTGGACAACGCTCCTTTTGCTCGGACTGTGAGTGGCAAATCAAACATCCCTCAACGTGATGAAGGATAGCGGTGGTCGTGGACACAGAGAAACCGGGTAAAACATGTAGTATCAAAACAAACGGAGGTCAGAAGGACTTGACAATCCGTACATCACGTTAATCAATCCTACACACACAGTGTGACCGCGGCACCGGCAGAGGGACAGACAGGCTGCAGAGGGACGAGATTACAGCTGTGACTCCCGACGCTTATGGTGCGTTCATTACAACTCGGAAGTCGGAAAAAAAACAAGTTCCTCTTCTGAAAAACTCTGACATGTCAAACTTTAGGATGTGTTAGAGACTAATTGATCTGTCTAACCATCAGAACTATTGACACTTGAAACGGTAAACACAGCTGATCCATCGGAAAAAAAAAAAAAATCACCGCTGGAGTTAATTTATTTTCCGTGATTGAAAGCAGGTTCTTGAATGTAACTCGGTCAAAGTCAGATGTATCCTCACGATGTTTTGCTGTTCTGTCAGGTCATGCATGATAAATGTTGACAAAGTTAGACTGTCAGACTTCCTTGATTTTAAACTTTGGCGGCTCTGCCCCTCGTCTTTTTGCCACTCAGTGAGTGTTCTGCAGTGACTTCTGCGTACTGTGACTTTGACGGTCCTAATGCTCACCTCCGCTCATTTGAAAAAAAAAAAAAACCTCCGCTCATTTGATTGTGCAACTGCAGTGGGTGATTTATTAATACGTAGTAAGAAGCTAAGACTACCGTTTAAATGCACACATCATTTTGAACTCTTTATTAACAGAAAGTAGGCAGATTTTTTTTTTTATCAAAATAGGCTTTTTATAACAAATAAAAGACATTCTATGTAACAATTTATGCTCAGCAGCCGTGGGCACCCCCATATAGTCAGAATGGTATGGTCTTGGTTAGATTCGACTACGAGGTTCATAGTCGAATCAGACCCCTCCGAATCGAATCGTCGAATAGTCGACTTTTGGAGGTCAGCCCTAGTAACAACACCTCTAAAGTTTCATATTTTTGCCACCCTCACACAGGAAAACGTTTTCCTATAAAAAGTGTGATTACTTGTGCCTCTACCCATGTTGTGTGTTTGTTAAAATGCCCCTGTGGTTTATGTTATGTGGGTAAGACCACCAGAAAATTAAAAGTGAGAATTTGTGAACACAAGAGCGCCATTCGCAGGCAGGACACAAACTCACCAGTGGCCCTACACTTCAATGAGGCCAAACCGATAAAGAATAAAATGGGTAGCGATCGCTACCTTGCGATTTCATGGCATTGAACTGGTTAAATCACCACCTCGTGGTGGTGATCATGAACTTATTATTATTTTTTTTTTTTTAAGTATATTTTTCGGCTTTTTGCCTTTATTTGATAGTGATGACAGTAGAGATAGACAGGAAATGGGGAGGCAGAGAGAGGGGGGATGACACGCAGGAAGGGTCTGCCCGACGCGGGATTCACCACTGTAGCCTCTACATGGGGCGGCCGCTCTACCCACTGCGCCACGCACCGCCCCATCATGACCTTATTTTGAAGAGACGTGAAGCATTCTGGATCTTCACCCTACAAACTTTATCCCCTAAAGGCCTTAATGATGAATTTTTATTAAATGTGATGCTGTGATTTTGTATTTAGTGATAAATGGCATGTATTCTATGATCAGCAAAGACTCTATTCATTATAATCTGCTTATCATTGCATGCCTCTATCACCAGGTATTGAAGCCCTGCTGGACAAACCCCCCCTCCCTCCTGACCCCTATCTTGCTATTAGGATGCCAGGCATGGTCTTACTATGACTATTCTCTTCCTCTCCATGCACTGTAAGGTTTTTTGTTTAAAATTAAAAATATAAAAATATATGTATTTTTTAACTTATGCCAGACATGGTCTTACTATGACTATTCTCTTCTTCTCCATGCACTGTTATGTTTTTTGTTTAAAATGAAAAATATATATTTCTCTTGGTATAGTATATACATTGTAGTGTTTGTTTTTTCTGTTTGTAAATTGCTCTTTGCCTTCTATTGTATTGATATATATTTGTGGGTGTCCCTGCCGTTACAGAGAGACGCACATGTGAGCTCTCACTCACATATATGTCTGCCTGAGGTGCAATTAACTTCACAGGCTCACTGCCTATCCAGCCACTCACTGAGTCTGTTGGCACACCCCTGGGTGGAGCTGCACAAATCACCACTAGTTGACTACAGCTGTAGGACCTTCTGGGACCCCCCACTGATCCAGCCTGTGAAGACTACCTTAGTTATAGTAGGCCATATATTTGCCTGAAATGTCTTTTTTAAAAACATCTCTGCTTGAAAAAGGTCCTGTGGACCGAAACGTTGTTTGTTTTATTAAAGTCTTTTGCAAGTGACTTGACAGTGTGCGGGAGACCCTTTTTGCTTTTGTTCACTCCTTACCTATGCTCCAACGCACCTGTTTTTTTTTAGGTGTGCATCAGCCTTCACACCTTGGGTCTCATTCATGAAACGTGAGTAAATCTGTGTGTAGATTTGCACATAAAAGCTCACTCTACTAAAACTCTACTCCGGATTCATGAACGGTGCGGGAAACTCAGATTTGATCGTAAACACGTGTGTAACTTCATGAATCCCAACCCATCGTAAACTAACAACACGCCCCCGGTGATCAGCAATTAGCATAGATCTCCATACATGAAACGCCATATAAGGAGATCCTGACCACCATATTAGGAGGTAGGTGCATCCTGTTCACCTGCGGCCATGACGCAAACGAGGAAAGAGGGAGAGAGAGAAAAAAAGAGAGATCACGGATCGAAGTCATTTTGGGTGAAGTGGAGTCCAGAACAAATATTTAATTCTCTTCTGTTAGTAGTGGTGTGACTGGGACAGGTCAAAGGCTGGAGGGAAGAAACAGATATAGTGAATTAAGTAGGCCTATCCTTGGTTGATTAAAGAACCGTTTAAGAAGTAAAGCCAGAATAGTTCGATATGAAACATGAAAAAATAAAATAAAATACACACAACTCCAGAGCTACAGCAGCGACGGGAGGAGGAGGCTCTTCACAGCCTCAGCTGTAGAGGAGCATGGTTGTATCAACACATGAAGTTATATAGGCAGGTTATATTGTTACAGAAGCACCAGCCGTCTGTCACAGCTCCATCCAAACCGGTGCCGACTGCCTGCTGCGCAGGGTGAAGTGTGCGTCCACCGAGCGTGTACTGTAGCAACACAAAAATGTTTTTCCCGGTTTTATATCAGATTATTATCATCATTAGATGGAGCCTTGACGTGTTTGTGCGTGTCCGATCCCTAAAACGTCTCTCTCTCCAAATATTTCTAATTGTTTGTCATGTTTAAATTACGTGTTTCAAAGGCGTCGGCGTATTTTGAACATGAGAGAGAGTAATACGGATTAAAATTGTAATTTTCAACAGTGACAAGCAGTATTTATTTGCATTCCTACATTTACACAAGCGCTACACACAGTCCAGAGCAGGTGTAGATTTTGTGAGTAGCTACGAAAAAATCAGCACTACTAAAAGATTGATGAATGCGGAAATCCACGTAAATTTGCGCTGCTCAGGATTTACACACAAATTTGTGCTGCTCACGTTTCATGAATGAGACCCAGTGTTTAAGTTTTCTGCAGTTGGATCACACTCCAACATGTGTTGGTGTGTGATCCAACATGGCTGCAGAAAACATTCACTGCATAGAAGTTTACATTTCCATTTGAAACTTGCCAAGTTTGAACTCCTTGAATACTGGAGTTTGTGCTTATCATACTCTTTATTGAAAATGTGTTATACGTTAAGGAAAAACAAAATGGCAGCCTTTTTACAATACAGGTTCAAAACTGTGAATGATCAAATAGCGCCCTTCGGTTAAAAAGTGCAGTGTCTTCAAAATGCAAATTTGTACTCACTAATTCAATTAGTGCAGATACGGTCACAGATCTTGCTGCTCCCACTCTCTGTTTTTTTCCCACTTGTTTCTTTTCTATTCATTTTTTTAGTTGCTCTTTACTGTCAATGACACGTTTCCTGTGAAAGTGTGTCATTAAAATTCCTCTAGCACCATTTCTACCTTTACTGGTGGGAACTTTAATGTGGGACACCTGCAGGACATGAATCAGACCTTTACTATTATACTGTCTCATATTTCTACAGTATATAGTCTTATTAAACTCAACATGTCCAGTACTACTTGTTTGTCTTTTTACATAACACAATAAAAAGTCAATCACACAGCTTTAACTCCACCAGTAGAACAGAAATACATCATACCACTCTGCTGCTCTGAGTTCAGATACAGTCTCCAGTCACGTTTACCACCTCTTCACCCAATGTGAAGCTTCTGTCAGTGCCTCCTCCTACAGAGACATAACCTCTCTAAGCCTTAAACAGGAACCATCTGAAACATCACAAACTGAGTCAGCTGAACTATGGACTGCAGCTTATGAATGACTTTGGACACACTCACTGATTAGTTTAAATCACATTTTGTCCACATTCTGTTGCTGTTATAGGGTTAGGGTTAGTTATTTGTTGTTGTTGATTCACATTAGAGATCAGCAACTCAAAAGAGAAAAACTTTTCTCTCCAGACATAATCAATCATATAGTTCACACAAAGGTCTATGACCCATTTAAGTATATTTAATCATTTATCCATAAATAAATGCACACATCATTTTTTAATAAACCAGAACCCAGAGCAAGACTCCCAATTTTCTAATAAGCTTCTAGATTTATGGGGACAACAGTGGGAGTTAGAATCCAGGATATCTCTTCCTCCTGTGTCTTGGTGTCTTTGATCATCCAAAACACTGTGCAACAAAATAGGAACTTCCAAGGAAAGTCCTTGTGCAAAGGAGCTCACAACAAGATTGTCACACACACACACACACACACACACACACACAAACACACACACTTGAGGTGATACTTGGATGCAAGTATGTTGATAACAGATGTTGTTTTATCTGGCAGAAATTGACTTTTAAAAATTGACAGCTGGGATGTTCATCATTATGTTTGTACTCACTCAGAGTTCAAGAAACTTCTATTTAATTTCTACAGGGACACTGTCTCAACAAATGCTACAAAATGAAGCTAATGAGCGTTGACGCTCTCAGTTGCTGGGAACACTTTGACAATGGCGGGGCCAGTAGAAGAGTTATTCATAAACAAGCAAGGTAGTTCTCAACTGTGCTTGAGAGATTCAAGGCTCAAACTTTCTGAAAAGAAGCTCCTATGACCTGAGCTATTGAGGGTTTGTTGGCAGCTGGAACATATTATCTTAAAGGCAGCACTCTGTTATGTGTAGTGTGATTGAAAATACAGTCACAATTGGACAGACATCTCTGTATTGATTTTTGTTTTCTTTCTTCTTTCACTTAATAATGTGCAAACTAAGTATGATGTAGCACAGTAAAAATATTGTTGCTGTGTTCATAGTGGAATTTGCCAAGGTTTTTTTTTCTTCCTAAACACAAATGAACTGTACAGCAGTTGAATACTGATTTACAGCTATAGTGTAAATATGGCCATGACTCGATTTCATGTTACCCAAAATGTGTTACCTTTTGACACTGCAGTGTTGATTTCTAGTGTTAACCTACTGAGAAAATGACCGCACAGTGTAACAGACTTATGTTTAAACTTTATGTGGAAACACAGATCACTATAAACACTTTCAGTGTTGAATTCAACTTGACTGTTGCTGAATTGACACTCCTGATTTAGCTGTGTGGCAAATACCCTTTGATCTGAGCAGCAGAATTACTCTTGGGGCAAAAGGGCTTTTTAGTTTTAGAGTTCTTGGCTGTGTGCTAAAACAAAGGATGCTTCATCACTTGTGTCATAGTCAGATATGTTTACGTGAACTATCCGAGCAGTAAACTCCGTAAAACAGCTGATGGAAACGCGCACAGTCGTCTACAGGCGGCAGCGCGCAGTGATACGAAGGGAAAGAAAATAGCGGCAAGCGATTGTGAGGTCTGACTTTTTCGTGGACAACGGTTTTGTGATGCAAATGTATCACTGTTTTGAAAGCATATTGTTTTGAGAAGTAAAACACTTTATTTTCATTACCCCAGTCAACTAGCTGGACTACATTCGTCAGCACCAAAACCAGGCTGGAACTCCGCTCACGGGACACAGTTCGGGAAAAGTCACTGTTGATGCACATAACTGCTAATGGGGATGCCATATAGATTCATGTCAAAAGACCTGATTTATCCCTTTAACTCTGGACTCCTCACTTCGATGCATATATTTTGGACTTGATGGAATATATGCGTTTAGGCTCAAGTGTGCCTGAAAGCTTAGTTTTCCTTAGTTAAAAATTTAAATAGCATCATATTTTGAGCAGTTATTGGTCCGTTGGACCTTACACAGCAGAATTGCTTCTTGTAAAACAAGAGTCAGAAACGGGCAAACTCATTTTCACATTCATTCTTCGCACCCTTAATTGTGACGCCTATGTGGAGTGTTGTAATCACACACTGTATTTGCCAGAGCTCCATAAAGAGCATATTCAACCAGCGGTTAATTTTCCTCAAAGACAGGAAGAAAGGCACATTATGGAAGGCTGGTGAGGTACTGGAGCCAAGACTGCCTTGAGGTAATTTTATTCACACTTTGCATTAGAAGGACCTCTGGAGTTTTACTAATTTCACTGTTGAGTGACCTGCCTATAGTAATGCATTTGTTTCTGGGCAGAACCCCATGGTGCAAACTTTTTGCTGGAATAAAAACTGAGGTCGATATTAAAACGAGCAAATCTACTCTAAGCGTTTCAATCCAAAAACAGTTTTTACATTTCTCTACTGACGTCAGCAGCACCATCAACTGATTGCTAAAATTACTAAGCTGTGTTCACCTGTGAACTCCACTGGCTCGATTAATATGTTCTACAGGGAAATTGAATCCTCAGTGCAGACTATGAGAGTGACAGACGGTAACACTGAAACACTAAGGAACAAATGTTCATGTTACATAGATACCATTCAGGTCAATTTAACCCGGTAGTCAGAATGGATAATCACTCCGTTTTATTAATCACAGCCACAACTCTTTTTTTTCCCATCTTCTTTATTTGAAGACCTATAGTCAAAGTGAGACCATGTATCCAAACTGATGAACACTTCCTGTTACTTTACCTTGTGCTTTGTGGGTAAGTAGAGGCTTTGCAAAAAAAAAAAAGAAAAAAGACAAAAAAACAATCCACCCTCCTCCACACTCCTCATTTGACTTTGTGCTTGAACTCTGGGTTAGTGTGAACAGCAGGAGTAAATGTAGCAGAAGATATCAGTGTAAATAGTAATAGATGTAGACTTGTGTTTTCAGCTGTCGGCCTTAACCACATGGGTTGAGACAAGAGCCATGGGGAATAAAGAGACTAGAAAGATGTGGGTAATCTAAACTGTTGCACTGTATGCAAACCCTTTCAGACTGGTTGTTATAATATCAATAATGCATTTGGTTGTTAGAGGTTGTTGTGTTGGGTTAATATAGGCTATGACTATGAGGCTCCCGAACGTCTTTCGAGGTGAAGAGGATGATTTTAAAATATGTTATGTTCACCTCTCCTAGTCCCTGTCAGTACTCTGTTTTTCAAAGTTGATGGGACATCCTGATGATTCTGACTAAGCGAGGCATATAAATGACAAATTCTACCTGCAGTGGCCTTGTAAAGGGGAGTCTAATTTTGTTGGTGTTGCACCAGGTGGTGTTGATGTTGTGACTAATTTACATTAGGTGCCAAGTTTATTGAGCAAGACACCTGGATCAATATGAGGCTTTTCAAGTGGACGTTTAATTACAGCAACCTTAAAAGCCTGTAGTATGTGGCCTGTTAATAAGATCTAATATGGGCGCGTTGAATGTTTCAGCTAACTGTCCGTCTGCTCTTGACAGTTGCCCTGATGAGCCCATTTTTTAGCTTTGCTAGCACGCGCTGGGCTTTCAGTCTACTACGACTTTGATCTGTGAAGTAGCTACAATGACCATTGGGATCCAAATGATGTTTGAAATTTGTCCCAAAAATGATTCAAAAGACTGATCATTTGTACACCGACATTTGTGTTCCCCTCAAGATAATGGGCTCTTTGCACAGCTCTACTACTTCCTGAACTTAATGCTGCTCCTTTATTTCCTGTCTTACACTATTGGACAAACTGATTAATCCAGGTGTGTCTGACCATTGTGACGACTCAGACACACCTGGATTAATCAGTTTGTCCAATAATGTAAGACAGGAAATAAAGGAGCAGCATTAAATTCAGGAAGTAGTGGAACTGTGCAAAGAGCCCATTTTAATAACCTTGATGATCTTATTTTCCATTTACCAACATTACCTACCGAGCTGACATTGGTTGAGGGTGGGGTACACCCTAAGCAGGTCACAAGGCTAATCACAATACAGACAAACAGCTCACACACAGTCAAATAAGACGGTTGTAATATTTCCACCCAAGCTGCAGTGATGAAACAATTAAGTCATCTTGTACCTGAGAGCAACTCAGCTACAGTCTAAGATCATTTGCATGAAGATTGAACCACTGACTGCAGGGCTTGTGTTTGGCCTTGGAAGATGAATGCAGTGATGAAGTTACTCAAAGCTTTTGCAGAAATTGGCTGTGAGGCAGCAGGAGCAAAGAGAAGCACAACTGGACTTGTATAATTACTGACAAGTACGTGGCATTATGTCACATTTCATTCCCCATTTAGAGCTAACCAGGTGGGGAGTGGCTAATCGTGAAGGCCGGGAAAATCCCCAGTGGACCGGTCTGATTTTCTGGCCGAGAGGGCCAGTGTTAGGTTTTTTTTTGTTTTTTTTTTGGGGGGGGGGGGGGGGGTGTTCAGTCATGGCACTGGGTTGAAACATTGTGAAAATATACGCACATCCCTTGCTTGGGGTGCTGGGCCAAAGGGACAATAGAAAAGAGAAGAACTAGCCCGCACAACCTTGTTTTGCTCCAGAATATTTCACTGACAACGTTTCGGGCTTCTTTTTGTGAATGACCCCACGTCTGATGACGTCACCAGGGGGCGTCTACATATATATGCTACACGGGTGAAACACATTATGATGATGACCTGATGAAGGGCTGAGAAGCCCGAAACGTTGTCAGTAAAATATTCTGGAGCAAAACGAGGTTGTGCGGGCTATTTCTTCTCTTTTCTACTGGGTTGAAACATGCTGCTACCGCTGTTCCGGGGCTGCCTCCAAGTAAAAAAGACAATATATAATGTCAAATAATTAAATAATAGTAGGGTATGATGCAACACCACAGTCTTGTAGCGACTTACTCATTACCACTCTATATCACAATGACTGTTGATGGCTCTGTGGAATATACATTTTTCTTCCTTCAGACACAGAATACCTTGTGATTACTGGCCTTTGATCTGCACCGCTGTCTCACATCCTTAACAGTAGTTGTTTAAGTCTTCCTGTTTCAGAGGCTATGAAGTATTGTATGGAGGTATGACATTTCTTCTGAAATGTCATTGGAGATCATGCCTGCAGCATTAATTTGCAATTTTCTTTTATCCAGAATTCAGAAAACAAAAACATTGTTGTGATGGACACGACAAATGAAAAACAGGATCTTATAAAACCCTTTATGGACTGCATCTATACGGACTCAGTGGAGTGGATAAGGTTGACAAAAATTAAACTAAGTTGAAAGAGATCTACATTTAATCTTTGTTAATTTTGAAGTAGTTTGCTGCAACAAAATGTCAATTTAAATTTAGCCTGGGTTAAAAATTAACCCTTATCTGGCCTTACAGTTGGATAACATTCAATACAATAAGAAATGTCTCAACATCCATGTCAGATGTTGAGCCCTGGGCACTGCAGCATTGAATTCAGCTCAAACTGAAGCTGCAGGGTGGAACAGAGTGACACAGGGCATAAATCAGCTGTCAGAGGTAATCATCTACTCACACAACCAGTGACACATTGGGACTTGCTGTGTATTTTCTTTTTGCAGGTCCCCTGACATGAATGGTGATCTGTAATGATCAACATCAGGTTATAATGAATCCACTGCTACATCACTCAGGCCTATAAAACAGACGATGACAAAAACAAATAGTTTTCCTTGATATATTTCTAAAGAAAACAGTCATTTCAGGCAGGTCCACATTCCCAGAGTTAAGTGATAGCCTAAGCTGGTACGACTTGTCTGTCATGATGTTATGGGCAAATGTTTGTGGATTTGTGAAACTGTGTTTGAGTCACATTCTATTAGAAATGTCTGAGAACAACTAGACGTGCTGTTGACTTGTGTAAACAAGACAAATTTGAGGCCCTTACACACAGGGGACATATATTTCATGCAGGTATTTCACATGTCAATGTTTTTTTTAAACTCTGGTTTTCATCAAGAGTCATTTCACACACCGTGAATGTTGCGCAGCGAAAATGCAACATTTTTCTGAACGCATCAACCAATAATCATGTTGTGTGGAAAAGG
The DNA here is from genome assembly GCF_045865225.1 of Trachurus japonicus. Taxonomy (NCBI): domain Eukaryota; kingdom Metazoa; phylum Chordata; class Actinopteri; order Carangiformes; family Carangidae; genus Trachurus; species Trachurus japonicus. Next base: position 24,591,117 of record NC_140928.1, on the reverse strand, counting down.
AGGTACATCGCAGCCCTATACAACACCATCACAGCAATGTCAACAACCTGTGTTTCTCACATCCCTTTCTTGTTTGACAAGGGACAGAAACATTCAAAATGCAACAAAAAGAAAGACAGTATGTGACGAAGCATCGCTGAACGACTCGGCTGTCAGGATAGAGAGTTGCTGTTTTGGACAATGGCACAGCAGGCTTGGCGTAAACAAACTGGTCATAATAGTTGCGCCTGATGCATATTTGCATGGTTCCGTGTTTTTTGTTCGTCCTGTCCTGGTGTGTAACAGCCTTTACTCTCCATTTCATTTGGTCATTTTCGAACAACAGCAAGATGGTTAATCGTGCAGCTTTGTTCATCTCCATCCATGTAATGTGTGTGTTACTTACTGTGCAGAAGGTGCACCCTATCCCTCGTGGTCATGGTGATTAAGAGAGGCAGACAAGAACGCCGTAACGCTACATCAATAGCTTCTGCGACCGGATGTTTTTGTTTTGGGGTCTTACACCAGCGTCGGGGGGTGTGGAGTATGCGCGCATGGGTTGTCCAGTTAAACTCAGATTATGATTTCAGTCCACTTTTTAGGATTCACCTTCTACATCTCGAATCAACCAGAGTCATCGTCCGTCTGAAGTTATTAGACAAACAAGTCAAGAAGATGTTACACAGCTCAGCTCCCTGCACCTGGAGACGTCCAGAGTCTGTTGAACTGTGTCAGTGAACCACTGACTTTAGATGTAAAAACCGCTTTATTCATCCCTGTGGAGAATTTGGCTTCTGGTAAAAACCTCATGAACTGCTAACAATTGTTTTGCTAAGCTGATGGTCGTAGAGACAACAACTCCCATGATCCCAGGTGACTGCAAAACATCACCTAATTCAGGTTCTAGATTTGATTGAGAGACCCCCTGACAGCTGAAGGTACATACTGTGCATTGGAGTGTGTTTTTCTTTTCAGTAGTTCATCACTCAGCAGCTGCACTAGAGCCCATGCTGTTTTTCCACACTCAGGAGGCCCTGACCTGAAGCTACTGCAGATAATACACAGGCTGCAGATAAACACCTCACACATTCCCATGTAAAATAACTATGACCTCCATGGCTTGATACAGAGACGGACGGAAACAACTTTGTTGTTGTGTGCAAGCCACGTAACACCTCATCTACATGACCAGTGTGCCTAGTGCATACATAAGTCATACATAAGGTCATACAGTACACCCATTTACATGAAATGGACTTAAAGGCAATAGATATATTCAGAAATGTGCATGACATCCTAGATCAGGGGTAGGCAACTATATTTGTCGAAGGGCCAGAATTTTTCTCAACAGACACCCCGAGAGCCGGACATTCAAATAGGCCTAGATTGAAATTAAATTCACCTTTTTGCTTAATAATTTGGTTGTTTATATTTTATATTTTTATTTCTCTTGTGCACATCATTTTTTATTTATACACATCTTGTGTTTTGTTTTGAATGATATAAAATTAAAAATCTTGACATAGCCCATCATATCATCATTTACATATCATGCTGCTGGAGCTTTACACTGCTGGCTTGTATCCTGAGACATGCCCTGTGACTTTTAGCTTAAATATGAAAGGAGGCTGACCATTACAGGACGGTCTGTTCTCAAGTCATTGGTCCTGACACGTGTTTCTCTTCTATAACACATTCTACATCTCAGAGGCGACGTCTTTCACGGGCTTCCTTCACCTTTCAGACGAGGCAGAGCTCAGTGGGAAACTTTAGGAGAGACACAGGCCGAGGTCACCAGGACACAACACCGGGGGAGAAGCAGGTCCGTGCAACCGCGTGCAGCTGTGCGCCGCGGACGTGCACGGAAAAACAACCGCGTTGCATCAAATATGCGCCGCTACGGCTTTTGAGTTGGGAGCGCACATGACGTGCGTCTACATCTGAACGGCCCCCCATGCCTTTGCAGACAGGCAGGGAAAACCCTGCAGTCCAGCCGGCTCCCCAATGGCTGTGGCCGGCTGAAAGGCGTTTCCTTAGCCCAGTGCTGGGGCTCACAGGCACACACAAACAATGCGCTGGGACCAAGGGGGCAGTTGTCGGTCTGAGAAGTGAAGCTCACTTCCGCGTTCAAAAAACTGCAATCCCCTCGAATTCCTCTGGGGGCTGGTGTCAGAAGGGAGCATTCCCCATAGACCCCCATGTTAAAATCGCCGACTTTACATCCTCAGTAAACATGTTAAAAGCCTGGTGTCAGAACGTTTTTTTGTCTCAATCGATAGTTTCTACCCCCGCACACACTCTGAGGGGGGTGAATTTTTTTTTAACTCTACCGTTTTACTGTTATTAGGTTAAAATTCTGGCCAATTAGGGCGCAGAAACGTTGAGTGACAGGTCCGAGCAGCTCCATGGACAGCTGCTTCGAGGCCAGTGGGCGGGATCTCGGCTGGCCAATCCAACATGGCGCTGTTCAGGCCGCCATATTTGAGTCACAAAAACGACTCCCCAAAACCAATGGGTGACGTCACGGACGCTACGTCCATTCTTTTTACAGTCTATGGCTGGGACCATAGGCTGGGACACGTGTTTCAGTGTCCCAGCGCATTGACTTACAGAACTCAGCCGCGGGCCACATTGGAAGGTCCGGCGGGCCACATTCGGCCCGCGGGCCGCCTGTTGCCGACCCCTGTCCTAGATGGTTGGACCCTTTAATCTGTGTAAATGTAAGATGTATTTGCAATGTATCCATGAGTTTTTCTTTTTTTCTTTTCTGGCACATCAGTTCCACCAGTACAGGTCATGCTAATCAGGTAGAAATGCCTGGGTTTTACTGTTCACACTGTGGAAGGCATTGGACAATAGAGAGGCTGATATGTGTCAGCTACGTGAACTCACTGAAACATTTCTGTGGGCTCTAATCTGAGCTGCAGTTAATTGGTGATTTACTGGCTGGTAACTCCTAATGAACTTCTCCTCTTTAGCAGGGGTGAATCTTTGTCCTTTTTTGTAATGGTCCTCATGAGAACACATAACAGTATTTGATGCTTTTTGTAACTGCACTTGAAGATGTGTTCAAAGTTCCACCTGAGCCTTGTGTTTCAAATTAATTACCATTGTCATTCCTCTTATAGATGTTTGACCATATCTTGACATATTCCTGTGGGTGGAATCGGCCCACCAAACCAGATTTCCAAAATTGGGAGGATCAAAAAGAAAGTATCTAGTGGTCCCATTTATTAAAGCAACTGAAAAAACAAAAAACAACAGACATGGAGATGGAGCATGTAGCTTGTTAAGATTATAACAATATTGTGTAAGGTTGTCATCAAGGTAATTGAGGAATCTGAAATATAGAACATATTTGGTTTTGTCGTTAATATGTTGGAATTATATAGTAATTTTTGTTTAGACGTCTTCACTTCGCCAATGTAGAAAAGTCTCAAGAAAAATGAGTGTATAGGTGAGTCTAATGTTTTCCCTGTATTTGATAGCAAAGCCTTTCTTATAAAATCCAATACAGATGTCACAAATGCAGTAAATAGCCTGACCCCGTGTCAGATGCTGCAGCTAGAACAGAAGACATTTCAAAAAGGTGATTATCACAGACTTCATCTGCCCCAGGATGGATGATCGCCCAAATGCTGCCCTTTAGTCTCATAATGAGCCACATCCCACGTCAATAAACCCTCAAAATTGCTCTCCATCCATCATTGGCCAGAAGGCTCGTACACACACACAACAAAAGAGAAGGTCGGCGTTTGGCACTGACCTCAGAATAGATGAGCTTGCAAAGCTGACATGACATTTGATGCGGTGAGGGAAAGATGACCTGACCCAGCCAGGCAAATGGATAGAGATGTCAAGCACAGACTTGTGGAACAATTTAGATTTTGAAAGGTTTGTTTTCCCTTAATTAAACTGTTGTGGGAAGCTGCAGTGTTCTTTAATTAAACTTCCCTTTTTAATCTTTTTTAAGTGTACGATGAACAAATTGCCATGCATTGTACATGAATTACATATTCATTCAAACAATTCTAAACAATACTCATATGCAAGATCTTAGTTATTTTTATATGTTTTTTGGAAGAGACAGACAGTAAATTGTGTTTTTCAAAAACAAGCAAATGCTCATCTATAATCTATATAATCTATAATATATCTCAATATAATATAACTCGTCGTGTTGAGGAAAGTAGTCTTACCCTGGAGGCATTGCAGCATTATTTCTTTGAACATTGAACTTTATACATCATCCCCTTGGAATTATAAGGTTCTATCTGCATTCTGACCAGATTTGAGATATAGAGGTTTAAGAACCTTTTATAGTACCCATTTCGTTTTCCAGATTAAATGACCAAAAATGCATAAAACCTGAAATAAACACCCCCTATTACGTTAATAAGTGCCAGAACTAGAATATGTGAATAACTCAATTTTGAGAAAAATGTCAGATAGAACCTTATAATTCCAAAGGGACGATATTAAATCCAGTCTTGAGGAGAACATTTACGTATTTTCCAAATTGTAATATCTTTATCAGCATCATTATTAAACCAAAGACTTGTGCATAAGCACTGCTGCATCAGTTTACTCTACTTGACTCAAATTTATGACACATTGGTTCCCCTGACAACATGATGCGTGGAATTGTGAGGGTTGCTGAAAATATGAACATGTTTTTGCCATGCATTTTTGAATCTTCATCAACATGGTCCATGTGTAAATTAAAGTGGAATCATGCAAATCCGGTTGCTTTTTCTCCCCCACTACATTTTCGGATTGAATATTTTTATTGTTGTAAAAAATCTTGTTGCTAACCCTCCTCCCTCCCCCCCTGGCCATGTGCATTTGTTTTCAATGAAGCTGAGAGAGGGCAATCCATGGAGCGATATCTACCAATGTGGGTAATGTTAACAAGACAATGTTAACAATTACGGACTAGGCATGTTTATGTCGTAGAGCCGTAAAGCAATCCATGATTTTCGCAAGACAAGAGCTGGGACACCGGGTCAGCATCGCTGATCTTGCAAGTTTGGTTTTCTGGCCAAGAGATGCTAGGTGGAAGGCTGAGAGCTTCCATTCTTCCTGTAACAAGTCATTTAACCATCACAATTACTTCAAAACTGTTAAATTAAGGTTAAAACAAATCATTGCATAGTTCCTCTTTAATATATATCATTCATACAAGACAGCAGTTTATTACAATTTCACGTTAATCAACATGATGGAAAACATGTGGTGTGGCTCCATCCCTGTGCCGTGATGTGTGGGTGAGCAGTGGAGAAAAAGAGACCAAATGCAATTTTTCACCATGACAGTGAAGATGGCCACCGGCACAAAGTTAGTTGAGAGTAGCAGGACAATGTATGCACAGTTTTAGCAGCTTGTCAGAAAATAAATGATGCACTCCTCAGGGCTAAAGCCAGGGTTCTCTGTGTTGCCTGCTATACTATAGATGTAAGTAAAGGGGGTCAGTCCCAAAGTTTGGAGCAACTTTGTCCTTTGAGTAGCAAATTGGAGCACAGCCCAGTGTGCCCAACCGGCACAGCTCCAGAGACAAGGGCCAGAGTTTTCACTACAATTACACTGCTTTATACAGACCAAAACAAAGCCAACCAATGACCCACATCCGAATGGTGTTCCTACACAGCCTTATGGACATTATACAATATTATACAGGATTTAAGAAAACATGAAATGGTGCAATGTCATTTGATGACTATTCATTCCAGACCAACCTCAGTTCAACTCTGGTCAAAATGTAAGTTACTTTTAGGTTATCAAAAATCCAAAAGAATACAACCTGAATTTCAAAAAAGTCCTTGGGCCTCATTGTTGTGTGTAGACTTAAAATGGGGCAAAGGTAGGGATCTATGGAAACAAACGTGATGGGAGTATGTGAGGAAGTGTATACTGTATAAAACTCTGGCATCTTGGTGACAGGTGAATTAAGGAACAAAGACAGTCAGGGTGAATTAAAGATATATTTAAATATCTGTGCATCTATCTTATGGTAAAATTTAAATATGTGGAAAACAATAAGATGGTCTACTAAAATGTTGGTGCCCAGGCTGTTCCCGAGAAACTTGTGACAAAGATGAAATAATATCAGAACTTGGAACGTCTGAGGACATCGTAAAAATTATACAAGACAGGGTGGAAACATGTCAAGGCCAAGGACTTCCGAGAAATGATCTGTAACCTGTTTTAATCAGTGTATAAACCTGAACCTCTGAGTACAGGGTGTTTTTTTTCCCACTCTTTTTCTGAGGTGTTTCTAGGTTGTTGGGTATCTGTCATATTTGTCTGTTTCTCTATAAACTGCTGCTGCTGTTGCCTTGCTCCTGTCGTCTCTGAGTTTGACTTGATCAATGAGAAATCTTCATGATTTTGGCCCATTTCAATGATAATAATAATGACAATCTTGAATTTTGGATAAACTGAGTTATTTATGTAACACTGACCTCTGTGACTGGTGTTTTTCACTATATTCTAACATTATACAAACTATATCAAATAATCAAGAGAATAATTAGAGTATGAATGTACACAGCTCTTAAACATATCCACCGCCACCAACTACAACAGTATAATAATCATTTTTCAGCCTGATTATTTCCATCCTTCAGTGTTGGTCCAAAACTTCACATTTTACAGTTGGCTGTTTAATACGGGGCTTGACCTTCAGAAGACAGATCCTGAGGTGATTGGGAGTCTTTCTAATCCCGGTCTGACCTTTTCATCACTTCCTCCACAATGAACACAAGCAACTCAACAGCTCGTGATGGTGGCACTTGGAGACACTGAGCCTCAGCCACCGTGATTGCTGGCAAACCTTTCTCTGTGGTCTCACCTTGTAGTCTGAGGAGGACAAGTCAGGTTAAGAGAGAAGTTTATTTCAGGGAGACAGATTGTGAACTAGTGATTAAAGCAGAAGTAGGCGGAATGTTTGTGTTAATAAGTCTTAAATAGTTATATCTTCCGACAGCAATCACTTATATAGAGTGTTTGGTCTGAAACACGGGTCTGTCAGTCACTCTGCTCTGCTGTAAGCCGAGGAGAAAACTTTCCTTTTATCCTACAACCTTTATCCAATGAGAAGAGAGAACGGCATAAAGGGGCGGTCCTCTCTGTGTGTGCAGCCAAGGGATGCGCGTGAATGTGGTGACGTAGGGACGAGGGCGGGGACTGCTAACTCCATCTGCTGACAAGAAGTTAGCCAAAACGACCGGATCGCTTACTTCTGCTTTAATCTAGTAAACAAACCTCTTCTGTCTCTGTGTGTGTACTTGTACAGCTATACATTTGAGGAAAAGTTTGAGTTTTAAACCATCAGAGTGAGGATATTTTGGGAAAGTGAGGACATTTTGGCCAGTCCTCACTTTCTCAGACCCCTTCCAAAGGTTGTTTGAGTGTTAAGACTTAATAATAACTAGGTTATTATAATTAGGTTTAAGTTAGGTTAAGAGTAATGGTTAAGCTTAGGCATGGCATTTGTTTTGGATGGTTACAGTTAGGGTAAGGGACTAGGGAAAACATTATGTCAATGAGTGTCCTCACAAAGATAGCCATACACACGTGTGTGTATGTGTATGTGTGTGTGTGTGTGTGTGTGTGTGTGTGTGTGTGTGTGTGTGTGTGTGTGTGTGTGTGTGTGTGTGTGTGTGTGTGTGTGTGTGTGTGTGTTGAACATGGTTTCTTGCTGGCTGCTTAGTCTGATGACTGAATGTCGCCACTTGCCACCCGCAGCATTTGGCCCAGATGAGCGTTGATGACCTGTCATTGTGTGGCACAATGACCTATGATCATAACAAGTGCTATCTAATCAGCAATTGCTGGCTGGATGTTAGGAAAAGTCTGGATATTTTCAGCATTTTCTGTCTCCTGTGTGCATTCATGGGTACAGAGCAATCTCCAAAAGAGAGTTTTCAACATAAAATGGCACATACGCTGTATCAGAAGAGATTGCTTTTGATTCTCCTGTTGTCAGACTTGCCGCTCTAATGTATAATGTAAGAAAACACTTTTTAAAAACTGCAATAACATTCTCCTGTCAATGTTGGGTGCTGGGCAAAATTTACATCAAAAAACAGAAGTATATTGGGGCGGTGCATGGCGCAGTGGTTAAGGCGGCTGCCCCATGTAGAGGCTACAGTCATCAACGCAGGCGTCCCCGGTTCGAATCCCGCGTCGGGCAGACCTTTCCTGCATGTCATTCCCCCTCTCTCTGCCTCCCCCTTTCCTGTCTATCTCACTATGTGCTATCAAATAAAGGCAAAAAACGCCCAAAAAATATACTTTAAAAAAACAGAAGTATAGTTAGGATTAAAATGAATGTAGATAATGTAGTAAATATATTACATTAACATATTGATCCCATCATGGAAGTTCTGCTGCTGCTGAAACAAGGCTGATTAATGAGGTGAAAGTGTTCAACCCCTTTGATTGTTGTACAATAATATCTGATCCATCCTTAATTCAAAATATTGATTGAATACTGCATTTTTTATTCTTTCCATTGCTTCTCCACAGTTGGTAGAATGCCAATTTTTTCCAGCCCGCTGCCTGGCATTTCTTTTTCTAGGCTGCATACATGCCAACCGCCTCCATCAGTAAGGTTAAAGAGCCTCTAACTAACCTGAGCAGTGACACACTCGCTGAACGTCTCGCTGCTTGTTCAGCCATTGCTGGAAGGGCAAAGTGATGAAGTAGAGGGACGGTAAGAGGACGATGGTCACAGAGACTTTGGTAAGAGAATTTATCAGAATGTGATCTAATAAAAGAGAGCAAACTATAATAGGATTTTTAAAATGAGTGTTGCGTTAGCACCCGGTGGAGATGATGCACAGCAGTGATTGACAGTAATGGAGCAAATAATTTCAGAGTTAGAAAAGATAAATCACTCGTCCTGTTGAGTTGCATGGTCAGTATAGCCAACATGTCATTTGTCTTTGATTTGATTTGTTTGAAAAGTTTAACAAACAAACCTTCATTTAACCCGATTCAGCACTGACTGATGCTGCCCAGCTACTGCCTGTGTATTGTCTGTATTCTCATCCCATGAATTAGTATTTAAAATGTCTGCCTTAACTGCATGATTTGAGATCAAGGGGACTTTGATATGGAAGCGACAGCATCTTTCTGAACCCTATCAGTGCAGCAGTAACCGCTAAAATATACGTCAGAGTCCAGGCTTTGAAGTTTGCCCTCATTATCTACTGCTGCAAATTCACATGGATACAAACTGTGTGGAAAGTGTAATTTGAGACGTCTGTCAGGCTCTGACACAGACATGACGCGCTGGAAGCCGTTCAGCGACGTTTCCCCCCGTGACGTATGATGCAGCGGAGGAAATTGCTCAGGGCTGCCCATGACAAAAGTCTACATCTGCTCATATGATTTCAATAATTGAAGTTTGCTTTTAGATGTATCCAGTGACACTTTGTCATTTTCTCATATACAATTCCTCATCAAGACTGCCTCACGGTGTCACTGTGCGAACAATGCGAGGCTTGGCAGAGTGCTTTGGTATGCACAGCACCTTGTCCAATTCAAATATACGAAAGAGAGCGCCGTGTGAAATGTAGGACAGGCACCTCGAGGCCACCGAGTCTGCCAGGGGATCAACTTGAGTCTCCAACCCATGAAGAGAAGTCTGTTTTGGGGGGGATGAGAGCAAGTCTTCCCCCATGAGGTCTGAGGGCAGCCTGCAGATCCAGGGCCTAATTAATCACAAGTCTGTCTGAATTCAAAGGTTCCAGCGCCCTGGCGACTATGACTTCCTCTCAGAAAAAAAAAAAAAACGTAATTCTCTGCTGGAACAGAGACATCGGGGCTGGAGCTATCACATACTGCGTCCCCACTGAGCCATGGAAGTGATAAATGCAGCAGAATCCAAGCATGCAATCAAGATATTCTTATACCGGATTTCTTACGAGAAAACAATAAGTGTCAGCGGGATGGAGCCGGATGTGGGGGTGCGGTCGGTGGTGGTGGGGGTTGACAATTTACCTCACTCAGTTTGAATAGCGGGCCTCCTTAGCAAGCTCTCCGGAGGACTGTCAGGCAAAAAAAAAATGAATCACGGTGCTTCGTCTGCACATATTTCTACCTTTTGGGAGCTGTCATGTAGGACAGCTCTTGTAAGTGATGGAAGTGGAGAGATGAAATACGAGGCTGGGAGCTGAAGGAAGGAAGGAAGGAAGATGCATGCACTCTTGGAGGCTGAAAGTAAAGCGAGACAAGGGGAAATGGCCACGCTGTAGATGGTCGGGGTTAATAGCTGCATGTTGGCATTTCACCTCTGTGATTAAGCTCTCGTGGTGAGGAGAGGTTCATTGCCTGGCCGGCGGGGGGGTTACCATTTACCTTCAATCCTGTAGTCATTTAGACAGCAGTGCTATTTTATGTTTCAAGTCTTGCCTCTATATCACTTCCTTGAGATTGGGCTGGAGCTCGTGTTTGCACACAGATCACGGAGAACGCGGGGCAAACGGATGTCTCAGTGCAAGCTGCCACAGGCTATCTCAGGTAATAGGACTGATAGCACTGGTGCTAATATAAAAGGAGGGTTACAGATGGAGTTGCTAATGCCATACAGCAGTTATCTGGATAGCATTACATGCCGGCGGAGCAGGCTGCAACACGTCAACACAGGGAGAATGGTAATTAGTTTGGTGTCTGTTTGTAAGGCCTGTGCTGCTGCATTAATAAGTGCAGAAAGAGCAATATGTTTCCAGGCCTGTGGACAGGTTGCTTCATGCTGCGTGCAATGACTTTATATTCAGTAACTATTGACCAACCTCCTGCTCAGTGACTGAGTGACTGCCACCACACAACATCCAGCCTCTAAAGGCTCATATGTCATCTGAATTCATGTCTATCACAAACAAATCTAATATTATAACATGTAAGTATTACAATATCTAAAAACAAATTTATATTGTATATAATGTAATATGCCATGTTTCTCTGCATCAGTCCTCTTTGAATATTTGTCATTGTTGTGTTCTCTGACAGGAACAAAAGAGTTTATAATTCAATTTGTGTTAAGGAGTACATATTTTATTTTAAACTATATTTTAACCGTAAAAAGGATTTTAGTCAGTGGACATCTGAGACTTAAGTTCCCAATCTGTGTTGGGGAAAACACACATTCCTATTGTTACTATAATGTGATTTGCCCCATTTTAAACTCTACCAAATGACTCTCCAAAACATACAGTCAGAGGACTTTTTAATTCCCTTTCCTCACTTACTGTCATCAACTGTTCCCATGCCATTCTCTTACTCGTGAGCTACAGTTCATAATAATTTTGATTGTGAAGTTGTGATTTCACCTGTTTCAATGTAACATTTGTGGAAGTACAGTACATTTATGTTCAATGAGCTTCAATGTTTTTCTTGGTATTTGTTATGACATTGTCACTATATCAATGACCATCACCATTCTAATTATTTTTAGACATTTCCTCAATGCCTTATTATCATCAGATAAAACAGTGAAGAGATAAAAGGAACTCTGAGTAGAGGAAGGACATGCATCATGGAGTCTGGCCGAATGGGAGTTAACTGTGGACTTAGTGCTCACTGTGTTTTCACCCATGTGGTTGGTGCCCTAAACACACGGCTTAAGCTCTAATTAAACTAATGTGTGATTTTTAAAGGAGAAAGACATCATTAGCATTAAGAGCTATTTACTGGTCCAAAATGAACCATCTTGTTTTATATTAACTGATTAATTTTAACTCTTGTCTGTGTCTCTCCTTTTCCTTTACTGAAGATGATAATCAACCCACACTGCCCACCTTGTCACTTCAAATCTGATCTAGAGACCTGAAGTATTTCATTTCATTCATTTCATTTCAAGCAAGAGTCTATAACAACCTCTTTTATCATTAAGACAAGAGGTGACACATTTGACAAGCAACGACCACCTGGTCCCACTTTATTTTTTTTCATAAACACATAAACTAAATGCTAGTTGAATGCTAATGTCTAGTTTCTGTGTGCCCCTTCCATTCCAGTTGGATCTTATGGTGCGTTCCAGGCTGTCAAATAAACGTGGGATTCTTGTCAGAAGGATGATGGCTGGAGTCACAAACTGCTGTTAATCCGTGCATTTATTTACAGTGAACAAACAAACAAACAAAAGTGTCTCTTAGAATGCTCAAATCACAATTCACACCCACAATGTGCTGTCGGTGGCGTGAGTCACTCGCTCTCTCGAGCTTGCTGTTGGTAGTGATGGTCCTTTGACACCGAGGCTCCGACACATGCGCCGTAGCTCATGAAGCAAATTGTATCGAACCAGTGTGCCGAGGCGTGGTTTGGTCACGTGACTTGTGACGTATGAACCACTTGGATGACGTTTGAAGCAGTTGAGTGGTTCAGTCATTCATGAAGCACCGTCAATGTTTTGGTTGTCTCGGCTCTCTGTGAGAGCTGAGCTGAGCCCTCGAAGCACATAGAAACTGAGGCGGCAGAGATTTGGTTGGAAAGTGTAGCATTCAGTACCAGGAATTCTATAACATGATATGTGGAGCAGAGGGAAAATAATTTATTTAAGCGTTGTAACACGCATATTTGTAACGATTGAAGTGTCAACGACCGTATGGGCTTCAGAAATATTTAATACGTCCCGTACGATAACTCGTGAAACTGACGGTGGCACACCGTGATTACAAGGCAAGGCAAGGCAAGGCAATTTTATTTGTATAGCCCGTTTTTACAAACAGTTTGTCTCAAAGGGCTTTCACCCCATAGACGTGATATCGAATCCTTTGCCGAACTTGCCATATTTCTTTTCTATTTTGAAATGAGATCACATTTGCCATCTACACAATTTCACATCGTATAAAGCCATAGACTGTTTAGACTTGTTTCAGAGGAGAATGTAATTCATAGCAGAGCCTAATAGCTATATCAGGCTAAGTCAATACCGAAAGCCTATATGCCAAATGAGAAACTTAATGTTTATTTTATATTTTTATTTTTATTGTGTCAGCTTGAAACCATACAACCATGTAACGTTTGTTGAACAGGAGTGTGCATGGCAAATCAAATCTCAAACAATCAATGAACCAATGAATGACACGTCTCAATTGCACTTCATTTTATTGAACACTAGACGTCGTACTGGAGCACTGTGTCAGTGAAGCCTCGCGAGTAATGAATCATTACTCGAAAAAGGTGTTGAAGCCTCAACAAAGCCTCGATTGCCCATCACTAGCTGTTGGCCGGAGCATTATATACCCTATGCCCCTCCCCAGACCAACCAAATCCCAATTAATTCACAAATTATTATTCACCAAACTACTTCTGCAAAGGCCCCACATAGCCCCACAAAACAATATACATCATTCAATACATTCTCCAATCAAACATTCTTCCATCAATCATAAATCACCAAAAATAAGCAGTTAATTAAAGGTCAAGGCAAAAAACCCCTACCCCTCAGGGAATAATGGTATCAACCTGCCCAACAGGTAGCTGCCACCACCATATAAGGCAGCCCACTTCAGTTGCTCTGGTTAGCCCCTAGGAAGAGAGGAGGAGAGGACCACAAACAACCAACGGTATATAACTGAATAAACCTTGAATAATAACGAAACTCTGTGTGTGGTACATTTCTCTTATGTTATTGTTGGGGAGGTGTATGAAGTTTAAATGAATGTCCAGTGTGGTGCGTGCACTCACCACGGAAACAGAGGGGAAACATTTGTTAACCTATGAACCAGAGCTTCACCATGTGCCCCCTTTATACAGTGACGAAGCCTTTATCACACAGGCAACCCGTAACTCGTGTTTTTCCAACCTGTTCCTATGGTTACCCGTTGGAACGTACAGTCAAACTCGTAACGTCCCACTTGTGGACTCGTAGATCGACCTACTCCAGTTCCCAGTTGTAACTCGTAACTTGCCTGGAATGCTACAAAGTCGTAACTGGTGACTTGAAGTCGTGACTTACGGGTTCAAAAGCCTGCCTGGAACGCACCATTACACTAGAGTTCTGTTGCTAGTTCATTGTTGAGGACATCAGGTTTTTACAATATGAAAATGGCAGAAAACCATTACAGATTTATTAGGGGAATATGTTGAAGTATGTCAGATCATAGTCAGAACCTATGTGGCAGGTAATGTCACACAGCTCTGCATCCGTCCCCCTGCCCCAGCAGTCTGTGAATGTGGCCGCTGCCTAGAGTCTGGGGACATATTAGACCCTCATGCTCCATTTCAAATTTACATTCCTCAGGCAGCAGCTGTGAAAAGATTTCAACCACAATAAAAATCTAGTTCAGTCATGACCAGCGAAGACCCCGAAAGCTCAATGGTCTCTCATGCACAGTTGTGTTAGAGAGGTGAGTGCCAAAGTGTGGTGATAGTCTTCACAGCTCACCTCCCAGAATGCTCAGCCCAGATTCTTTATTGGCCATGTCCTCCATTGTGACTCCATGACAATTAGCAGCACTGGGAACAACAGGCCAGACTTTCTGTTGAAATGCCACAAACATTACGACTAAACCTTTCATATGTTACAACCGTGAAACCAACAAGCATCCATACATTTGAAATGACTTGTGCAATGTTGAAGGGACATCAGAGCAACTGCCTGAGCAGAGCAATACAAAGGGAAAGCTTGAATTACCAGGCAAAAGGTCAAACAGGTGGCAAACTGGACAAGGCCAGCCTCCGACATGCTGTCAGTGCAGACAACAGGAGGTGTGGATGGTGGCAATATCAGGTCCTGATGATTTTCCATGCAGTTATTTTCCAATCATATTGTAAAATTAATTTCCTATGCTGGATGTTCCCCACAATAAGAACCACTGTGGTATCTGATGACCTTTCTTCTAGCACCAATATGGGTTCAAACATTTTCCAGCCACTGGGCCATGAGAATGCAAAACTCATCAGTGTGTTATATGAACCAGGTCCTCCACAGACCGCACAGTATTTCAGTGTAGTGTATATATTTAGTCATGTTTAAATTAAAGCCAGTGAAGTTCATTTATTTCCAGGCTGTTTACCTGTGCTCGTTTTTTTAAGAATGGTGTTGACGAGAGTTGGTAACATCATCCTGGAGCGTTTACTGATGATGTGATAATCACTGACATGTGCGAGGTTAAATTATAGGTGTGTCGTCTAATATCCATAGCTCCAGACGTCACTTTCCAACCACAGAGGTTTAGAGGGACGTACACACGCGACCATGAATTAAACCTTGGATTCGTCCGCTGCTTAATCAAAATAAACAAGGACATCATTTTCATTTCTTGTCTGTCAACAGGGATGAGAGGCCATTGCATATAAACGGTCCCACATTGATGTGTGGCCTCAGTTTGGCTTGTTAGAGTTCATTTAATAGAAAGATTTCTGTTCCATGAAATAGATGCCTTCGGTTTTGTTAATTACGAACATTAAGCTCCAACAGTAATGCAGATGACTCACAAGTCCCCTTTTTCTGATGAACAAATTATCCAGAATGGGTGAAATGATGTATCACTCAGTGGTTAGAAATAAATGTAATCATAATCATAATTACTTGGGAGTTTGTGCAGGTTTTACTCATCTTTATAAAATCATGATCCAACAGTCGTTAATGAAGTCAGAGAAGGAGATGAAGAGGAGGGAGTCAACAAAACGTGATTGTTATGGTGATCATGAAGCAAGCATTAAATTCATTTCCACGGAGAGTGGCTCGGTGATGATTCAATCCCACTCCACGTCCAGTGGTTGTGATTTGCAACCCTATGTGCTGTCAGTGTGTGTCGATGGTGTGTGTCAGAAAGTCCTGAAATTTAATGAACAACTCATTGAGTTTCATTCCCCTGTCTGGGATCATGCTGATGAGAACTCTCCATGACTACATTAAACCTCCCCCATCAATTTCATCTCCCCCGGTCTATTCACATGAGGGGAGTGATGAGAGATGATCACAGCATCGGCTCTGCAGTCACAGTCAACTCCACGCTGCCTACAGAGCTGTGGGATTACTGTGACTGCAGAACAAAATACTTTGCAGACACTGCCCCCCCACCACCACCACCCCACCAAAACTGGTATCAACAGCCCACACCATCAGAAACACACATGCTGAGAAGTTAAAGTAATTACACTTACACTTACAATTATCACTTCCAGTAGTTATCCAGTATGTATATTTTTATTGTTATTTCTGCAGTTTCATACAGGACATACTACATGTATAGGTAACAAAAGCACACCAGCTTCACATCATCTATTTAACTTCTATAACTAGTTAACATTATGTTTATATGGAGTACAGGACGCAATATTTTCTTTGGTAGGATAGGTCCAGGAAAGTCCCGCCTTCCCCGCCTCTGATTGGGGAGATGAACTCTCCTCCGATTGGTTGTTTGATTTGGCCGTGTAACGTCATCTCACAACAGTAGTGCAGTAAACTAAAATATACACAAACTGACATTCCTAGGGTGTTCTGATGCCATGGCATAGTGGTTTGCATTTTCGCCTACGGTGTGGTGAATCCGAGTCCGATCCTGGCTGGTTTCACATTCCGAAAAATTTTGTTTTTAAATTTAAATTCGAAGTTTACATTTTGAGTTTGAGAGAAGTGTAATTGTGCCATTGGTTAGGTTTAGGCAATGAAGAAAAGAGTTGGTTAAGTTTAGTAAAATGCCCAGGTAGAGTGTAGACAGGCCAGATAAGTAGAGAGAGTCCAGGTATCAGACAGAGTTGTTTTCAAGGTAAATTCATGCATAACAGCTGATGCGCGTTCCCGTAAGGGGCAGTTTTACAGCAAGCAGTCTATGCGTTTGCCTCGAAAACAACTCTGTCTCATAACGTTCCGTTATTATCTCATAGTGTGGTGAATGTGCAGGTCACAGCTTGTCCACGAGCGCGTTTTGGAGTTGTTGGATTGTGTATTTGATGAGTTTGATGAGGGAAACCAAGAAATCCCATTACCCTCCGTAGCGTAGCTCTGAGCAGCTCACGGCTCTGCTCCGCTGTTCTAAAAATAGCTTGTTCCGACCATTAAAGGTAACTAAACTACTCATAAAACTATAGGGATTA
The DNA here is from genome assembly GCF_045865225.1 of Trachurus japonicus. Classification (NCBI taxonomy): domain Eukaryota; kingdom Metazoa; phylum Chordata; class Actinopteri; order Carangiformes; family Carangidae; genus Trachurus; species Trachurus japonicus. Next base: position 24,574,086 of record NC_140928.1, on the reverse strand, counting down.
TGGCAATAGGCCAATTTGCCAAAATGTTGAACTATCCCTTCAAGATATAATTGATGATTTTTGGTAAATGTCTTATATGACCTATGACTTCAATCTTTTTCTGTTCAAATAACGTGGGTTTATGGACCATTATTGTTTAGTACTCCCCCTTACAGTAGGTAACGGTTTGGCATAACCAACATTGGCAGGGCTATACCACTTGTCCCAGGTTAAGGTGAGGTTAGGTTAGGTTAGGTTAGCTATTTAAATAAATTGACATTGACATTGCTTAAGTTATGGTCAAGAAGCCAGTGCATATCCCCACACAGATTAGGAAGTACTCACATTACTTCAATTGAAGAGATTGAGGACAGTTCCTTCAACACTGCATGTTGTGAAACAAGGGAATACACACTCAATTCCACACTTCATGACTCAGAGGCTCCCTCACTTTTCTCATTCTGTCAATATTTTATTCTCCTTCTCATTCTTTGCTTCCCTTCCATCCATCTTCACTTCAGACACCAGCTTGCACCTGAGGGGGTCCTTGACAAAAGAATGCAATCTGCAGTGAGTGGAGGGGAAGGCATGGGCTGATCTCCATGGAGAAATGCCAAACAAAGAATGGGACTAATGGAAGGATAAGATAATATTGTGTTATTCTTTCATATGAGAAAAGAGTAGTAAATGTAGGGGTAATTGGAAATGCCAGTAACTCCCACGGTCTTTAAAGCAGGAAAATAAAGAAGAGGAGGTAGGTTATACTTGAATAGAAACAGGTTGGAGAACAGAATCTGCTCTTATAGTAGCTGCTTTTTAATAGCACTCTTCTGCAGCTCAGTAAAGACAACAAATTATTTATTGATATTTATTCTCCATGGTGTTTTGAGCTGGAAATTACGACACATAGACGTGCTACTGCTAAATGAAGTGGAATTGTTTTATAGTATGGGCAGTGGCGTGCACAGACTTTTTGAAGGGCAGGGGCGAAAAGGAAAAAAAAAGGCACATATAGCGCGTTTTCACCACTGAAGAGGACGCATTTTGGCTTCCAAGAGGGCACTTTAGCACATGTTTTGGCTCCTAGAGGTGGCTCCTAGAGGGCACGACTTAAGCACACATATTGGCTGCCATGAGGCACTTTAACATGTGTTTTGGCTCCCAAGAGGACACTTCAGCACACGTTTTGGCTCCTAGAGGGCACTTTAGCACACGTTTTGGCTGCCATGAGGGCACTTAAGCACACGTTTTGGCTGCCATGAGGCCACTTTAGCACATGTTTTGGCTCCTAGAGGGCACTTTACCACACGTTTTGGCTCCTAGAGGGCACTTTACCACACGTTTTGGCTGCCATGAGGGCACTTTAGCACATGTTTAGGCTTCCAAGGGGGCACTTTAACGCGCGTTTTGACTCCCAGGGGGCACTTTAGCGCAAGTTTTTCAACAATTGGGCCATGAGGGGGGGCGACCGCCCCCTCTGCCCTCCTCCTGTGCACGCCACTGAGTATGGGTGATTGTTATCAGTGCACATACTGTATGCCAATGTTTCAGTAAAACTATGGATTATGAGAGAGAGTGAGGAGCTGTATGTGCTGTGAGTTATCAGCCCATCTCAACTAACATTGACTGGCTTCTTAAACAGCTTATTGGCAAGCCAACATCTCGTCCAATCAAAAAAAAGGTTTATCTGGTAGGAGTAAGAGTGTGTGTGTGTGGGCATTCCCACCAGAGGGGAAAGTATGCTGCACTTCTGCTACAGTAACATTACAGATTCATTTTGGGGCTCACACCTGCTGCTTTAATTCCCAGATTGCAATGTCATTTGTTTCGTTTCGCTGTAAAAACAGGAACTGAAACACCACAAGTCACAATTTTATACAAAACCCGATAATGGTCGGAGGATGCCATTGCATAAATTCAAGGCTCCGTCGTATGAACAGGGTTATTTTTGAGGAGGACCTCAATGAAAGGATGACTGTCATTCCAGACTATATATACTTTTGCACTGATATCATCATACCTGTTGGAGAAAAAATGAAGAGGAAGAATTTAAATTCAAAGAAAAACTGGAGCAAGACTCGAGAAGCCACTGAAATATGTTAGCATTCCATAATCTTAAAGGACCACCCCATCCCACAGCTTTACAATAGCATCATTCAACCAATCCAACTCTACTGCAGCTGCTTCTTCTCTCTGTCACAGATCGGGTCCCCCTGGGACAATAAAGTCTGACTCACTAATTATCTAGTGCCCTTATAACAGCAGGCAGTCCTATGTTGTCGTGGTTACTATAATAAGGAAGATGTCATAGTCTGGATTAAAATAAGTAACTAATTTGAAAAAGTGAAAAAGACCCCTCCCCTTCCACAGAACTACAAACCTCTACACACACCAAAGAGGAAAAAGTCTGCTCAGCTGTACTGGGCCATATCAGCTATAAAAAGCCAACCTGCTGTTGTCATTTAGAGAAGGTCGCCATGCGTGTTCTGCCATTTTGAAAAGGTCAGAGGTTGACACTCCTGAATATGTAAACAAAACCTGTAGTATTAAATCTGCCAGAGCAGCACAGGTTTCAAATGTAGAACCCAAAATATCACGTATCATATCTGAAACTATAGAGTCTTCCCCTCCTGTTCTCAACATGTTTGGTTTCATGTGGAGACTGTCTCACTTTTCCAACCAGACCACAACTGATGATCACACCATGACACAACAGCTGAAGCCCAAAGGGAAATGTTTAACCAGACTTTGTTTTACAGCCACACATAAAATTCTACACTATAGTAACACTTTTTAATCTAAAACTGTCACGGTTCTGCAAGGAGACAGGAAGGAGACACGGCACCAGTTCATAGACAAAATAAAATTCACAACACGCAGAATATTAATGACATGAGGATCTGGCTATTACAATGTGTTAAATACAGGTAGTAAAAGGCTGATGATACGGCTCTGAAACAGGAGGGTAAGAATATTTCCATCGTCTCTCTTCTATTTCCTCTGCTGTTTTTACAGTTTCCATTAGCTCCTGCTGTTGCGGCCCATTTACTGCGCACACATCAATATAATTCCACCAAATTTAATCTAATCTAATCTAATCAAAGCAGCGACACTTTAGTTTTTCCTGCTAACAGCTGATGAATAATTCACTGTGGCGGAGCTCCTCTGCTTCTTTTCACAGGTGAAACTGCACTGTCATCAATGAAAAAAGTATTGTATTAGCTGAGGTCTGAGTTCATACCTGCTTCCTGTTTCCTGTCTGCAGCAGGAGACAGCCTGTCAGGTGACACTGTTTAACCCTGTTGGGTTCATGTCACTAACCTCTACGTAGCTCATCCATCAGCTTTTTAAATAATTATAGATGACAGTGTAACAGAGAGTCACTGTCTGGTCAGGTGTTTTAATTGACATTATTTTTTTTAATATTTGGCGGTTTCTCCCTTCTCTGTCTCATCTTCTATGAATTTATGCAACGGGACTCAGTAGCAACCCCTAAAACCATAGAGTAATTTTTTTAAAATGTGTTTTTGCCTGCATGGACCACCAACAGTTAGGCCAGCACTATAATTACTGACTAACTTAGTGACAATATTTCCACCATAGCTGCTTCCAAAACCCTGAGCCTTACAGCAAATAAACTACTATAATTACATGTATAGTAAAGGAGGTAGACAAAGAACTAAACATGAAACGCACTGCACCGAGAGAACAGGAGAAAGGGAGAGAGAGAGAGAAGTCATCAGTAATGAGGGTTCATACTACCAAGTACTACCAAGTATGAGCAAATGTACATATCAAATATAAGAGTTAGACATAAAGACCTGCCTCTGATAAAAGCTATGTTCTGGAGTTGAAGGAAATAAAGACTAAACTATTGTGGATCCCTCACAGAGGTTGTAAGCCATGTGAGAGATTAAATAACTTTTTCTTTTTTCAATATCAATATTATTTTTTTATTGTGAATATATCATTTATATGAATAATTTGATCAAATATGGAACATTATGACTCATCAAATTGCAGTAACAGAGGCAAAAAATCTGGTGGATCACTTTATAGAACAATTTATCATAATACAATGATTTATTAACTTTATCCCAACATTATTAACTTTGTATACTTCTCTGCTGAAGTCATTCCAACCAGTTCTACGCTGCTCCAGAACTTTAATAGATGTTACATCTGTGCCGTTCGACCTCCTCCGGGCATCAGAGGCTCTCACATCTATGAAGTTAAAACTTCTTGCCAATATAAGTGAACAACCATGTGGATGGTGGTGAAATCTGATGTCCATATCATCAGGTCAGTAGAACATGTTGAACGTGCTACTGTTATGTGTTGGTTACCGTTTCAGGTTCAGAAACAGACATTTAGAAAGACGTTTTGTCATCATCTGAGCAGTTTCATCAAGTGTTATGCAGTTGCAGACTAATTGTGTTTAAATGTGATTAAGCGTCATTGTGAACTTATCTCAGCAGGTGTTCTTTGTGCCTTTAACCTTTCCCCAACTAATTTTTGTGTTAGCAGTTAACTGCTTTGTGTATAACGTAAATTTAATTGGAAACCAGACTCAGTTCAAATCCTTAAAAATACAAACTTCCTCCATGTAGACCTGCTATCTTAAACATTTGCAAAAGAATTACTCCATCAGCACAACACAGATTCTGTTGTCACACATGAGCTAATTCCATGTTTGACGTAATTTCACCTCTCTTTTTAATTATGTGCCATCTGTATTAGTGAAAATGTGAGCTTTGTCTGCAGCTACAGTGAAGAAGTAAAACAAAAAAATATATATATAAACTCCTGAAACAGATTCTTGCTTGGTCTTTAATTCATATCAAAATGAATGATTATATGGATTATCTCATTGTGACAGTGAATGCACACGTGTAAACACCTTATTTAATATGACTGTCAGAATCACAGTGTTGACTCAGAGACTCACTGCTCTCTGATTTGGGTGTGCCATGGCTGAATCATTAGCTGCTTTTGCAGTAAGCCCCTTATGGACTTTACTTACTTGCAGTGGCGTTAATGGCTTCACATATTTAAGGGGAGCAGCACCTGCGAGGGTCCGAGCGGGTAATGAGAGTGGAAATAAATTAGCTGGACCTTATTGAGACCTGTCACGAGTGAAACAATGGCTCCACTGTGCCTCCAGAGGTCCTGCAGCACCGCACCATTTCAGCCCCTTTCCAAACCTGATGCCTTCACTTCCTCAATTTCTCCCCACCGACAGGCCCGCGCTGCCTCCATCTCACACTTAATTACCATTTCATTTTTCATTTGCCTCCAGAGCGGGTCTCTGAGGCCCCCGGTCCATGGCCCCCTCTCAAGATGATGGAGGGGGAAAAAAACAATCAATGGGAGCTCAAGCTAAGTCATAAAATGAATGCTAATGACCTGAGTCTGTATTACCTCTGGAAAAGTGAAATTATAATGTAGGTTTTAGAGGGGCTTTTAAAGCTCTGAGTGCCACAGCAACACGTTCTCACTCCCAGTGCGTCAACCCCCTGACGAACGGTCACTGTCCCTCCTCGTCACATGCCTGACTCATTAGGTACCCGTTTTTCGTCATGAGGTGACGAGCGGGGATTTCAATTCATTCCAATGCAACCCCCTTCGCGGCGATATGTGACGCTCAGAGTAAAGTGATCCAGCCGACCGGACGCGGCGCTGAACGACGCACTGAGCTGGAAAACTTTTTTTCCCCTTTGAAGTTTTATTGAACCTGGTGTGTCTGACATAGCTTTCATCCAAGCCGTCATTTTGGTTATTATTTATTTACTGATCTTGGCGTTGGTGCAGAATAATAAATAAACAAACAAACAAACAAATAAATAAATTACATCCTTGTCGGAAGACCAGACGGGGTGGGGGTGTGTAATAAATAAATAAATAAATAAATATTTTTGTCCCGTGCGTAATTGTCAAGATCCGCATTTCGATTAAACTCGCCTTTCTTCTTTTGTACGAGTTGTTGGACGACTGCATTTTTCATTTTATTTACTTATTTCCCTGTCCTAAGTCATGTTTATGGATACACAGTTGAACATATTGTCATTTTACCCTCGGCATTTTCCCCTCACTTTGCTGAATATCTGTTGATTCATGTCATAAACACGTTTTGTTCATTAAAAATATGTGGTGTTTATTAAAAATATGTTGTTCATTCAAATCGGTTGTTGTTCATTGCAGAACAATAGAATATTAATACGGTGATTTATATACAGATATTGATCGCGCAGTGTGACCACAATCACTACGCACGGAGGCGTGAGGGACATTTGAAACAGCTGTATCAATCGTCCCTGCAGCGACTACTGACACTTCAACCTGTTTTGGCTCTAAACTTCAAAACTATGACATTGCATAGTTTAGGACCTGTTTATGTACGAATTCATCTGTTGTTAGGTCATATTATTATTGCATGAAACACACAATACAACTTTTGATCACAAAAAAAACTACCGCACGTAACATTTTACTTTCCGTAGTAAAAAAAACAGGTTCGCGCTAATAACTTTTGAATGGCGTGACGTAATTTCACAAGCTTTCCCAGGATTGGTCGGTGTTGAGTGCTGAACTAGAGGATGTGACGTCATTGCAACGGCGCCACCATAGACTGCGACACTGCCATCTACGGCGTCTGGACGGAACTACAACACCTTAACAGTGTGTTTGTGATCATGAGGAGTGGAAATTAAGCCATGTTGATTTAATTCAACAGCATGTGAATAAACAGTGAGGAATCAGAACAGTTAGACAGCTCTTTTTCAACAAAGTCCAAATAATTCAAGTAACTCAAGTCATATAGGCCTTTTTTTTTTTTTAATTGCAGAAAACAACATTTCTCCCCCCTTCTCCCTCCTCCCGCCCAGGAACCTTAGTTTATAATATAGTGTAGAATGAACCCGTCCACTGTAGTAATGTTTATGCACAACTGCACCACTTTAGCCAGCTCCTTTATTTCTGGTTTTACATTGGACAAACTGATTAAGGCTCCATTTTCAGGAGACACAGCTATTCTTTAATAACTTCCACATTCGTTGGGTTACGTTCAGAGGTTTATCAGGGCAGGGCTTAGGGTCATCCAGTGTTAGCAATTACAGACCCATCTGACCTTCACAGGGGTCACAGGTCAACTTTTCATGTGAAATTTGACGATTTTTGCTATCAATTCAGGCATAAAACACCAATACTTGGAGCTGGGAAGCTGAAATCTTTAGATTCTAGTCCAGACCTTGGAGCAGATTGACGGTGCCAAATATCAGAGCTCTGCTCCACTCGGAAGTGTCCAAAATGGCCAAAAAGCAGTGTTCATTTCTAATCCCCCATTGTGTACAAGACTAAATTCAACAGATAGTCTTTAATAACTTCCACATGCTTTGAGCTGGAAGTCTGAAAGTTTCAGGGTTTTGTCAGGGGCCTAGGGCCACCCATTATCTGCAATTTCAGACCAATCCCACATTCAGAAGGGGTCAAAGGTCAAGGTTTAGTGTGAAATTTGACGATTTTTGCTATCAATTCAGGCATAAAACACCAATACTTTGAGCTGGGAAGCTGAAATCTTTAGATTCTAGTCCAGACCTTGGAGCAGATTGAAGATCAGAGCTGTGCTCCACTCAGAAGTGTCCAAAATGGCCATGGTAAGTGTCAAAGGTCACAGGGGTCAAACATCAAAGTTAATTCCTAACAAAACACACACGCTTTAAGTAATCATCATGAAATTTAGATGAGTTGTATATCAGAGAGTCCTCTATCATTATATTGTATTCCCATTGCTCTGGGGGCCCCTGGGGGCCACTTCGCTTTCCCATGCTCTCACAGATTTGGGTGTCGGGTCAGTGGATAAGGGCCTCACAATGAGTCCACAGGCCAAGTTTCAAGTGATTCGGTTGGTTTCTATGGAAACAGCGGCCTCCTGGAGACAGAGGAATGCGGCTGTTTGAAGCCCCGCCTCTCGAAAAGTAATGGCTCAATCAGGACCGAACGCACATCAACGCGTTCGTCTTGGGCCCCCGGAACCACTGATATCAAATTCAGAACTGTACGACTTTTAGAAATATATTTCATCCATTTCAGCTTTTCAGATTCAGAGCCTCTCAGACTTAATGCCTGAGAGACCTTCTGAGTCAGAAAAGCTGAAATGGATGAAATATATTTCTAAAAGTCGTACAGTTCTGAATTTGATATCAGTGGTTCCGGGGGCCCAAGACGAACGCGTTTGATGTGCGTTCGGTCCTGATTGAGCCATTACTTTTCGAGAGGCGGGGCTTCAAACAGCCGCATTCCTCTGTCTCCAGGAGGCCGCTGTTTCCATAGAAACCAACCGAATCACTTGAAACTTGGCCTGTGGACTCATTGTGAGGCCCTTATCCACTGACCCGACACCCAAATCTGTGAGAGCATGGGAAAGCGAAGTGGCCCCCAGGGGCCCCCCGTGGCCCCCAGAGCAATGGGAATACAATATAATGATAGAGGACTCTCTGATATACAACTCATCTAAATTTCATGATGATTACTTAAAGCGTGTGTGTTTTGTTAGGATTAACTTTGATGTTTGACCCCTGTGACCTTTGACACTTACCATGGCCATATTGGACACTTCTGAGTGGAGCACAGCTCTGATCTCCAATCTGCTCCAAGGTCTGGACTAGAATCTAAAGATTTCAGCTTCCCAGCTCCAAGTATTGGTGTTTTATGCCTGAATTGATAGCAAAAATCGTCAAATTTCACATGAAAAGTTGACCTGTGACCCCTGTGAAGGTCAGATGGGTCTGTAATTGCTAACACTGGATGACCCTAAGCCCTGCCCTGATAAACCTCTGAACGTAACCCAACGAATGTGGAAGTTATTAAAGAATAGCTGTGTCTCCTGAAAATGGAGCCTTAATCAGTTTGTCCAATGTAAAACCAGAAATAAAGGAGCTGGCTAAAGTGGTGCAGTTGTGTATAAACATTACTACAGTGGACGGGTTCATTCTACACTATATTATAAACTAAGGTTCCTGGGCGGGAGGAGGGAGAAGGGGGGAGAAATGTTGTTTTCTGCAATTAAAAAAAAAAAAAAGGCCTATATGACTTGAGTTACTTGAATTATTTGGACTTGGTTGAAAAAGAGCTGTCTAACTGTTCTGATTCCTCACTGTTTATTCACATGCTGTTGAATTAAATCAACATGGCTTAATTTCCACTCCTCATGATCACAAACACACTGTTAAGGTGTTGTAGTTCCGTCCAGACGCCGTAGATGGCAGTGTCGCAGTCTATGGTCGCGACCGGTGGCGCCGTTGCAATGACGTCACATCCTCTAGTTCAGCACTCAACACCGACCAATCCTGGGAAAGCTTGTGAAATTACGTCACGCCATTCAAAAGTTATTAGCGCGAACCTGTTTTTTTTACTACGGAAAGTAAAATGTTACGTGCGGTAGTTTTTTTGTGATCAAAAGTTGTATTGTGTGTTTCATGCAATAATAATATGACCTAACAACAGATGAATTCGTACATAAACAGGTCCTAAACTATGCAATGTCATAGTTTTGAAGTTTAGAGCCAAAACAGGTTGAAGTGTCAGTAGTCGCTGCAGGGACGATTGATACAGCTGTTTCAAATGTCCCTCACGCCTCCGTGCGTAGTGATTGTGGTCACACTGCGCGATCAATATCTGTATATAAATCACCGTATTAATATTCTATTGTTCTGCAATGAACAACAACCGATTTGAATGAACAACATATTTTTAATAAACACCACATATTTTTAATGAACAAAACGTGTTTATGACATGAATCAACAGATATTCAGCAAAGTGAGGGGAAAATGCCGAGGGTAAAATGACAATATGTTCAACTGTGTATCCATAAACATGACTTAGGACAGGGAAATAAGTAAATAAAATGAAAATGCAGTCGTCCAACAACTCGTACAAAAGAAGAAAGGCGAGTTTAATCGAAATGCGGATCTTGACAATTACGCACGGGACAAAAATATTTATTTATTTATTTATTTATTACACACCCCCACCCCGTCTGGTCTTCCGACAAGGATGTAATTTATTTATTTGTTTGTTTGTTTGTTTATTTATTATTCTGCACCAACGCCAAGATCAGTAAATAAATAATAACCAAAATGACGGCTTGGATGAAAGCTATGTCAGACACACCAGGTTCAATAAAGCTTCAAAGGGGAAAAAAAGTTTTCCAGCTCAGTGCGTCGTTCAGCGCCGCGTCCGGTCGGCTGGATCACTTTACTCTGAGCGTCACATATCGCCGCGAAGGGGGTTGCATTGGAATGAATTGAAATCCCCGCTCGTCACCTCATGACGAAAAAACGGGTACCTAATGAGTCAGGCCATTGTGAACGAGGAGGGACAGTGACCGTTCGTCAGGGGGTTGACGCACTGGGAGTGAGAACGTGTTGGC